>NC_081538.1:26598092-26695592 GCF_030273125.1 Centropristis striata | reverse complement strand
AACACAGTGATTTAAATGTGACAGGACCAAAAACAAAACACCCTGAAGCTGTCTGGGGTTCAGAAGGTTAACTGACATTCGATTGTAAACCATTTTTCTGTTTCCTTAAATGTCAAACCTTTTCTTTAAAAGATAAAATAAGTAGAAATCTGTGTTTCGGTGAAGCTGCTGAATGCAAACCAGCCTGTTGTGACTTTTAATGGAGACAGCAACAAACAAAGAAGCCGTCCAACAGGAACAAGAACAGAAAACTTTAATTAATTATCCATCATCAAGTCTTTGTTGTGCCTTTAAAAACATAAAAACTCACTGAACTGACTCAGTAATGTTGCTGATATAACAGCATCTATGTAAAGTTTGCACATATCAGTCACACTATTCATACCACACCAGGACAAGTCTTTAGACTACAGAAAATAAATCTTTATCATATGAAACTAGAAGATCTGAGGAATTCATTTTGTGAAATCTTGTCAGGAAGGTGATGCAAGGAAACGATCCAACGATCGAGGAAAAACTGACATGGCCATTTTCAAAGGGGTCCCTTGATCTCTGACTTCATACAGCTGAATGAAAATGGGCTCCACTTTGCAGACATGTGCTCATACGAGTGTCATGCATGTTGTTACAAACCCAAAATGACCAAAAAATGTAATAAAATCACTAAAACAAGACACAAAATGACCAAAATATGTCATAAAACCTCCAAAAAAGACAAAATGACCCAAAAAATGTCACAAAATTACCAAAAAAAGACAATAAAAGACACAAAATTACATGTTTCCAGCCTCCCCTGTCCTCTCCTCTCTGCTCTGTGTAAACAGCTTCTCCTGTCCTCTCCTCTCTGCTCTGTGTAAATATCATCTCCTGTCCTCAGACATGCCCACTTTATGCAAATCCCAAATGGTGTCCTACCTCAGAGAGATTGTATGTGAAAATTTGTGCATCCTGGGGTCCCTAAACAGTCCGTGAGCTTCATAAATCGGGTCTGACTCGAAGTTAAGACTCTTGTGGATTCAATTAGTCCAATTTTCTTCACTTGTGACGTTTTTAGTCCCCAGAGTAACAATTCATTGCAGAAACTTGACGTAACTGTATAAAACGTCTTTCTTGGGAACTGGAATCGCATAAATCGGGTTTAAACGGAAAGCTGAGGCTCTTGTGAATTCAACGACCTGAAAAAAAACATTATTTAATATATAAGTATATTAATCTATAATGTATGATAATGTAAAGTTGATTATATGGTATTCACGTTATTTTTATGTTCTTAAAATTTGACTCTTGTGGATTCAATGAGCTGAAGAAATTATAATTATCGAACATATAAGTATATTAATCCACATGTACATGTGTGATACATTGTATGATAATATAAAGTTAATTATATGATATTCATGTTAAATTTAAAACTGATATTTCTTGCATAAATCGGGCAATTTGTTTTTAGTATATTTTACTATTATTATTATATATATTTCAGTAAGAGTGCTCAATCGTGTCAATGGGTACAAAAGAACAAAACTCAAAAATTAGTTTGTATATCGTATTCCTGCATGAGGCCCACTGCCTGAACATAAAGTGTTAAAGTGATATTCAGCTATAGATCTGTCCTGTTCACAGTTTTCTGCTCCATCCAGAGACACTGGAGGCAGCGCTGCACCGTCACATTACATATCATAATATCACATCATTATATTATGTCATTATATATCGACGGACCCCAATTTGCTCCACATTTGGCCCTGAATCCAAACGATGTCGTTAAGTGAAACGTCTGGTTAAGCCGGAGTGCTGTTGCATTAAACGACCCGTGAAGTGACCCGTAATTCAATTCATCACATCCGAACACACAGAGCTCCCTCTGTGGAATAAATCCATACAGATCGGCCTTCAGTCTTTGAACCTTTCACAGGAATCAGAGCAGAAGCTGCAGGTGGGATCAGAGTTCACAGGGTTAATCCACCAAGTTTCTGCAGGAAAAAAAAGACTTTTTCTACTTTTTCCTGCAGATTTTTTCTTGTTCGGTGTGAAACGGGAGCTTTCAGCAGAGAGAGATAATCCAAAATAAACACGGGGACACGTTCTGTTTCCTCCTGATTTCTTTAAGCTGCGCTGAATGTTTTCATATCGCAGCTTTGTTACGTCCGTCTGTCAGTCACCTGACGCTCACACACAGGAAATTAAAACTCTGCACAATAATCCCTCAGAAAACTTCACTGTTTTATCACACACACGCCTCTTTATTCCCCCAGTGTTTGAGGAGGGAGAGATGAAAGGGAGGGAGAGGAGGAGGAGGAGGTGGAGGTGGAGGAGGTGGAGGACGAAGGGAGGAGAGGAGGAAGAGTGGAAGATGAAAGACGGAGAGAGAGAAGTGGAGATGAAGAGGCAAACAAGGAGAGGGAACAAAAGTGAAGAAGAGAAAAATATCAGAAGCTGCAGCGGAGAAATAAATACTAAAGAGAGAGGAGGTGAAACTGGAGGAGAAAGATAAAGGAGGAGGAACAGAGGCAGAGCAGGAGAAAGATGATGATGAAGGAGGAGCAGGAGGAAGACGAGAGAAAGGAAAGAAAGAAAGAAAGAAAGAAAGAAAGAAAGAAAGAAAGAAAGAAAGAAAGAAAGAAAGAAAGAAAGAAAGAAAGAGGAAAATCTAAAGAAGAGAGGGACCAAGAGGAGGTCAAAGTGAGGAGGAGAAGATGGGGATGTGAGGAAGAGGAGGACAGGTGAGAGAGGAGAAAGTTATGGAGGAAGAGATGAATGGAATAAGAGTGGAAGGAAGAGGAGAGGAAAGGAGAAAAGGAAAGGAGGTGTTGAGAGGTGATGAAAAGGACGAGAAAGACAAGAAGTAGAAGATGTTTGGATGAAGAGGAGAAAAGAAGAGGAGAAGGCGAGAGGCAAATGAAAAGGAAGGAGCAAAAGAGGAGGAAGAGAGGGAGTTCATGGGCAAGGGCAAGAGGAGAAGGGTGAGATGAAAGGAAGGAGAGGGGGAGGAGGAGAAAGAGAAAAGAAAGAGTCCAGAATGAAAGAGAAAGAGGGAGAAATAAAAAGTTACCAAGAGGTGGTGGGAGTGAGGAGGAGGAGAGGGGGATGTGAGGAAGAGGAGGACAGGTGAGAGGAGGGGGAAGAGAGGAAGGAAAGGAGGAGCAGGAGAGAGAGGAGGAGAGAGGAGAAAGGAATTTAGGTGAAGAGGGAATGACAGGAAGAAAAAGGAGAGGAGTAAGAAGAGGAGGAGGAGGAAAAGGAGGAAGAGGTGAAAGGAAAAAGAGTTGGAGGAGGAGGAGGAGGAGGAGAGGATGGAGAGCTGGAGAGTTGATGAAAATGAGAAAGGACAAGAGAAGGAGAGATGAAGGGATGTGAGGAGAAAGGAAGGAGAGAAGGAGGTTGAGAGTCAAGGTGGAGAGGAGGAAGAGATGAAGGAGATCAAATGAGAGAAGATGTGAGGAAAAGAGGAGGAGGAGGAGGAGGAGAAGAGGTGAAAAGAGGGGGAGGAAAGAGGAGAAAAAAATAACAAAGGAAAGAAAAGAGGAGAAAGAGAAGGAGACGTAGGAGAGATAGGACTATAGAGAAGGAGTGAATGAAGGAGGAGAAACAATGGGAGAGATATGAGATGATAGCAGGATGATTGACAGACAGGAAAAGAGGAGGAGGAGGAGGGAGAAATATGAGATGAAGAAGAGGTGGAGGAAGATGAAGGAAAAGAGGAGAAGGAGAGCAGAAGACGGAGGAGAGAAAGATGAGAGGCAGAAAGACTGGGGCAAGAGGGGGAGGAGAAGGAGAGGAGTAGGAGGAGGTGGAGGAGAGAGAAAGATGAGATGGATTGTCAGACAAGAAAAGAACAAGAGGGAGATTCGGAGGAGAAGTGAGAGGAGGGAGCAGGGGAGAAAGATGAGATGAGTGTCAAGAAAGAGGACGAGAGGAAGGGAGGAGGAGGAGGACGAGAAGAGGAGGTAGAAGGTGAAAGAAGGAAAAGAGGAGAAGGAGGAGAGAAGGACGAGATGTAGAAAGAATGTCAGGAAACAGGAGATGGAAGGAGGAAGGAGGTGAGAAGGAGGTGGGGGAGGAGAGAAGGAAGGAGGAGGAAGGAAAGAATGAAGGAGGAGGGGAGGAGGAGGTGGGGGAGAAGAGAAGGAAGGAGTAGGGGAGGAGGTGAGGAAGGAGAGAAGGAAGGAGGCTAGGACAAAGACTAGGATTGTCAGAAAAGAGGAGGAGAGGAAGAAAACAGGAGTAGGAGTAGGAGGTAGGAGGAGCAAGAAAAGGAAAAAGAGGAGGAAGAAGAGGAGAAAGATGAGACAGAGAAGGAGTGGAGGCAGGAGGAGGAACACAGGAGGAAAGAGGAGTAGAAAGAGAACAAGCCGGACAACAGAGGAAGAAGGACAGAGGAGAAGAAAGAAACTGAAACAAGGTGTGGAGAGATGATGATCGAGGGAGGAGGAGAGGAGGAGGAGAGGAGGAGAATAATAAACAGAGAGCGAGCGAGGCAGACAGAGAGAGAGAGAATAATGGAGAAAGCCTGAGAGAGACGAGATAAAGAGAGAATCTATTAGACTGTAACACACACACACACACACACATATATACACACACACACACAGATATATACACACACACACACACACACAGATATATACACATACAGATATATACACACACACGCACACAGATATATACACACACACACACAGATATATATACACACACACACACACACACACACAGATATATATACACATACTTGTGTATAAAAGCTCAATAAAACAGAATATTAACACACACAAGACGTGTCATGCTGCCAACAGTCGCCGCTGCCAAGGTAACGCTTGTTGTCATAGTAATCCTGATTGACAACCAAGCTGACAGTGTTGCCGCGGACAACCACGACATGTAAACACACACATACTAACATGTAAACACACACACACACACACACACACACACACAGCCACTCGTGAATGAACTCACGCTGCAACCAGAGCACCAAGAAGAGAGAAAATAAAAATGACATAATTTCCTGCTGTAATGTTTGTGTGGAGACACCACAGAAGAAGAGTGTAGGCATGTTGGACGACAAGACACACACACACACTCACACAAACACACACACACACACACACACCGAGAGAGAGAAACACACACCTCATTCAGATTCAGAGATGTGACTGAAGGGGAAACTGCCGAGTCAGGTGCTTTGCAGTGTGTGTGTGTGTGTGTGTGTGTGTGTGTGTGTGTGTGTGTGTGTGATGAAAGTGTGTTTCAGTTCTATATCACACACACACACCACATGCATCACACCGGACACACTGATCTCTTTAAGCAACGTCTCAAATTGCAATTCCCCGCTTTCACATTGAAAGGACCGCAGTGTGTGTGTGTGTGTGTGTGTGTGTGTGTGTGTGTGTGTGTGTGTGTGTGTCTGCGTGTGTGTGTTGCTGCAGCTATAGTTTTACACAGGAAGCGAGGGAAGAGGCTGATTCATCATGTTCTATGTAAAATATATAATAATATGTTACGACTGATGATGGAGGGGGGAGGGGAAGGAAAGGGGAGGTGAGGGAGGAGAGAAGGAAGGAGGAGGTGAGGAGGAGAGGGAGGAGATAGGGAAAGAGGAGAGAAGGAAGGAGGAGATGAGGAGGTGAGGTAGGAGATAGGGAAAGAGGAGGTGAGGAAGGAGAGAAGGAAGAAGGAGGTGAGGAGAGAAGGAAGGAGGTGAGGAGGTGAGGGAGGAGAGAAGGAAGAAGGAGGTGAGGAGAGAAGGAAGGAGGTGAGGGAGGAGAGAAGGAAGGAGGAGGTGACGAAGGAGAGAAGGAAGAAGGAGGTGAGGAGATGAGGTAAGGAAGAAGGAGGTGGGGGAGGAGAGAATGAAGGAGGAGGTGAGGTAGGAGAGAAGGAATAAGGAGGTGAGGAGGTGGGGGAGGAGGGGAGGAAGGGGGAGGTGAGGTAGGAGAGAAGAAATGAGGAGGTGAGGAGGGGAGGTAGGAGAGAAGGAAGGAGGCGATGAGGAGGTGGGGGAGCAGAGAAGGAAGGAGGTGGTGAGGAGAGAAGGAAGGAGGTGAGGAGGTGAGAAAGGAAAGAAGGAAGAAGGAGGTGAGGAGTTGAGGGAGGAGACAGGGAGGAGATAAGGAAGGAGGAGGTGAGGTAGGAGAAAGGGAAGGAGGAGGTGACCCGGGGGGAGGTGAGAAGGAAGGAGGAGGGGAGGAGGTGAGGAGATGGGGGAGGAGACAGGGAGGAGGAGAGAAGGAAGGACGTGAGGTGAGGGAGGAGAAAAGGAAGGAGGAGAGAAGGAAGAAGGAGATGAGGAGGTGAGGGAGGAGAAAGGGAAGGAGGAGGTGAGGAGAGGAGGTGTAAAGATTCTCATTCTCCAGCTAGATTCATGTATTCTGGTGTGTTCTATAGACTGTATAAAGGTTCTGTATCTCCAGCTGACAGCAGGTTCTATGTGTTCTCCTCATGTGGAACATCTCTCTCTGAGTGGATCCCTCAGCAGCAGAAGGAGGACCTGTTGACCATTAAAACGAAGACTTTCACACAAACCTCGTTAACACCACTCGGCTTTGTTCCTCATCACACCGCTCCTCGTTAGCCGCCGCGGCGCTCCTCGTTAACTCTAATTCTGCTCCTCGTTAGAGAAAGAAAGCATCTCTGCACACAGCCCCAGTCTAATGCTAAAGTTCCTCTCAGGATGTGAGGAGGGGAATGTTTGGGTTTTCTGTCAGAAGTCTGGCCTTCCAGGACGTTCTGCAGCTCACAGCTGGAGCATTTTATCAACACAGAGACACAAGGGGCCCGATTTTAACGGCACAAGCTCAGCGACAAATGCAAAGCAGAAGGTCGAGGACGCTCGGCGGCGTGGGCGACTCAGGCTATTCTCAGCAGAGAGGAGCAGGCTGCAGGAGCTGCACTGGAAAACACATTTACTGTCTATTTACAGCGGGTTGTTGTTGTTCTACATTAAGTGCAAATGCCATAAAAAATGTAATATTTTTATTTAAAATATTAACCTTCTGGAGTCTCCAAAAGCTCCAATGCATGACTTCTTCATCACATCCAGGTGTAAAAACAAAGCAGAAAAGACACTAAATGACTAAAAAAAAGAAACAAAATGATTTAAAAAAGACACAGAAAAACACAAAAGTACTAAAAACAGACACAAAAAGACACCAAATGACTAAAAAAAGACACAAAAATACACAAAATGACCAAAATTGTAAAGCAAAATTATGCTTAACACACAAGACACAAATAAAATAGAGTCCCACTAGAATAAAAACCGGAGTTGATGACAGGATCACACACAATCACAAGATCACATTTATGTTGGTTTTTCTTTGTTTCTTTTTGGTTCAAAATGTTGATCCAGAAAGTCAGAATAAAAAATCAATTATTATTAGGTCATATAGGTGAGGTTATGCTGAAAAAAATATATACCAACATGGCATTTAAATATTTTTAAGTGGTGTATACAGGCAGGATGAAAAGATTTAAAAATGGACAAAATAGCCCAAGACTCCATAGAGTTAACCATAAATAGAAGTTGAAATCCGTAAATTAATATAATGGGACATTTTAGATTTTTTTTACAGGATTATTCAATTATTTAATGGTCTTGAATGTTAAATTACAATTACAGTTCTATGTAAAAAAAAATTAAATAATAATAATAATAGTAATAGTAATAATAATAATAATAATAATAATAATAATAAAGGAAAAAAGAAAATACACATCATAATGCTGAATGTAAAATCAAGGCAACTTTCTATTTTTCTTTTTTTTCCTTTTTTCCCTTTAAATTTGATACATAAAAAAGTCTTACAAAATGTATCTAAAAAAATGTATACATTTTGTTTTTTCTTTTTTAATATGATAGGTGTCTTTTTTTACTGTTTTTTTTACATTGAATTTAAGTTCTACTTTAAGGAAACAAAGTTGCCTTAATTTGTTATCTTTTTTATTTAAAAATTAAAAAGTTTATATAAATATATAAATTGGTAAATTTATTTAATTTAATTTAAATTGGTATTTTTACTTTAATATGAAGATGTGTAAGCCAGACTTTTTACATTTTGTTTTTTCAGATTCCTTTTTCCTTTTTTTTTTTTTTTTTTACATTTAATTAATTAAGTTTTACTGTAAGAAACAGAAAGTTGCCTGATTTTATTTTTTTTTTTTTTTTACATAGAATACATTGTAATTTAACATTCAAGACCATTAACCTATTAAATAATGCTGTAAAAAAAATTTAAAAAAAATAAAATAAAAAAAAAATTAAAAAATTCCATCATATTAACGGAGTTTAACTTTTATTTTATGGCTAATATTTGTAATAAAAGTAATTTACTTGTATGGCATTTGCACACAAAAAACCTGAATCTGAAGCTGTTTCAGTTTAATCCTCCTAGAAGCTCACGTCACATTATTTTTAATCTTTGCTATTTTTATGCATTTCAAGAATAAAAAGTGACACTTCGAAGTTGAAGGAGACAGATCTGACGAGTCATCACTGAGGCGTGTGTGTGTTTGTGTGTGTGTGTGTGTGTGTGTGTCCGTCCTGCAGAGAGTTAATGGAGTGCAGCAGATAAACAGCTGGACAACAGAAGCTGTCAGAACATCTCATATTCATCATGTTCCTGCTTCAAACACATTAAATATCATTTAAATGCATCTTGTGGCTGTAGAGTGATTTATCAAAATGTTTCATTTTCATTTGAAGCATTATTCTGTTATTGCTGCACTTTTGCTTTCAGTAGAGTTGTTGTTCTGAGTCGTCTGTTTCCAGCTCAAAGTTTACTTTAAGACACTTTTTGCACAAAAAACAGAGCTGCAGCTCTGAGTGAAGCTGCACCTGAACACAAACTGAAGCTCATAGTCAGAAAATCACCAGAACAGGAAGAACAGAGCCAGAAAGAAAAAATGTGTTATTGGGACAGGCCTGAACAGAAGTCACGTAAAAAAACTAAAGTTACGTTAAAAACAGAGATGAAGTCAAAAATTGAAGTTATGGGAAAAAAAATTAAGTGACATAAAAAACAGAAGTTACGTTTAAAAAAAAAACAGAAGTTACGTTAAAAAAACCCAGAAATTATGTGTAAAAAAACGAAAGTTATGTAAAAAAAAAACGTAAGTTCCGTGAAAAAAACACAAGTTACGTAAAAAAACTGAAGTAACGTAAAGAAACAGAAATTATGTAAAAAACAGAAGTTACGTAAAAAAAACAAGTTATGTTTAATAAACAGAAGTTACGTTAAAAAACAGAAGTTACGTTAAAAAATAGAAGTTAATTAAAAAAAGTAGAAGTTACGTTAAAAAACAGAAGTTGCGTAATAAAAACAAGTTACGTTTAATAAACAGAAGTTACGTTAAAAAACACCAGTTACGTTAGAACAGAAGTTAATTTAAAAAAGCAGAAGTTACGTTAAAAAACAGAAGTTATGTAAAAAATCAAGTTACGTTTAATAAACAGAAGTTACGTAAAAAACAAAACAAGTTACGCTTAATAAACAGAAGTTACGTTAAAAAGAGCAGAAGTTATGTTAAAAAGCAGCAGTTACGTTAAAAAACACAAGTTATGTAAAAAACAGAAGTTACGTTTAATAAACAGAAGTTACGTTAAAAAATTGAAAAAAACGTATTTAGTTTTCACATGGGACACGAAACATGTGGCTTGTTCGACACAAGCACAGAATTCTATGTTAAGAACTTGTGGTCATTTCACGGAATTTTGTGAGTTCAGGTTGTTTCGGTACATCAGGTTCAAACTTCTTTTTTTTTTACAGCACGGCAGCCCAATGAATAGACCCAATCAGTAAATATCATCACCCAATAATGTGTCACACCTCATGGTCCAACTTCATTTAACATTTTTTATATTTCTTTTAGAAATATTTGGTGAATAGACTTCATTTCCATGAAACCAAAAACCTTTTTTGGCTTCCAGCTCATGTTTTTGAGTAAATAAGAAGAAACGAGGTCGTTCTCAGCTGCTGTGTGTGTCGTCTGAATGCTCTGGGCACTACGAAGGGAAAAACTGTGATGTCATCAAATGATTATTACTTGTGATTTTGAGGCAATTAGACAAGCATTATCTACCTTTAAACATCCTCCTGTAGAGACATGAGCCGTGTTACAATTTCCTCTTTTACATCAGCTGATTATTGACGCGTCTGTTTTTTATCCCGCTGTGATGTCATCAGTCATGTGACCAGCAGACAGACAGCAGGTCAGAGCCTGAACCACCTCGGACTGGTTCCAGTGGGAGAGACAGCGAGCAACTCACCCCTGCACCATTAGCATAAGGATCAGTGTGTGTGTGTGTGTGTGTGTGTGTGTGTGTATGTGTGTGTGTGTGTGTGTGTGTGCTAATTAATTCTCCCCCTTGCAGCATTTAAGCATTTAAGCCCAGCCTGGGGTTTATAGTAACTCTGGATATTAAGCAAATCTCACAGTGCAGGACGCACATGTGTGTGTGTGTGTTTGTGTGTGTGTGTGTGTGTGTGTGTGTGTGTGCGTGTGTGTGTGTGTGTTAGCAGTAGCCACACAGCTGCACCAAGCTAATCCTTGAGCTAACAGTGAGGTGTGTACGTACACACTGTGACTTTTTGAAGCCTTTTTTTCCTGAGATAAATTATTAAATGTTTTTATTTTCATAAGCAGCCATGATGGTTTGTTAGTCATCAGATTAACATATTCATGAAGCTGACTGGCACCTTTAAAGAGCTGTTAGTCATACATGTATGTATATTTGGTTACTATGCCTCTGTTGTTTATTTATTTATTTATTTATTGCAGCGGTTGATTCTCAGCTGGTCTGTAACTGTGTTCTCATGTCTCTGTGCCGGCTGGACCATTAAACTTTAACTAACAGGTTGTTGTGTTGTGATCGAGCAGCCGGTCCATCAGCTGCTGATCGATCAGTTATTGATCCGGACAGAGAACACGGGACCACACAGAGACAGCAGACTGGTCGCTTTAAACACATGAGCTCACATCGTTGTTCTGCTGCTGACACTTTATTATATCAGCTGACGATTAAATCTGCTGCTGGACTGATTATAGAAGCAATAACTAACTTTTAACCCCTCTGAACCCAAACAAAAATAATGGAGTTTATTTAGAAACACTTTTCCAATGCACACAAGTGTCACGCATGTTGTAAAGAATAACAGAAAGTTAACAAAAAAGACGTAAAAAGGGCAAAAAAAGATGTAAAATTAGCAAAAATGGACGTAACATGACAGAAAAGACACAAAATGACAAAAAAAAGACACAAACTTTCCAGAAAAAGACACAAAATGACCAAAAAATGTCATAAAGGAAGTAAAATGACAAAAAAGACACCAATTTGACACAAAAATTTCAGAATAAGACGCAAAATGACAAAAAAAAAAAGGAAATGCAAGGAGGACAAAAAAAAAGACAAATTGCAAAAGCTTTCCAAAGAAGACATAAAAATGACAAAAAAGTTTAAAAAAGACGTAAAATGACACAAAAGACAAAAAAGACACAAATATACTTTAAAAAACAAAACAAATTTAACATAAAAAATACAAAAGAAGACACAAAATGACAAAAAGAGTTTTGTCCACATATTGTACATAAATAAGTATTGTCATGTTTCCAGCCTCTCCTGTCCTCTCCCCTCAGCTCTGTGTAAACAGAGGTGTCTCTGAGGAGAATTTAATGTTTTTAACAGGATCTGGTTAGTGCAAACACTTTATTTTAAATGACACATGGAGAATAAAGAGATTCTGACACGGTTTGGCCCCTTTTTCTATCGGAAACTTTTATAACCTATGCTCCGTTAAAGGACCGTCGGAAAGTGCAAACACTCTTGATTTTGCCTGTTTTTACAGTTCCTTTCTATAATAAACTTTGTACTTGTGGCGATGTCTTAAAGAAAACATACATTTCCACTCTCATACATCATGAGGGAGGAATATATCTGGACCGTATTAAGTTTTTCTTTCACCGTGCAGCTTAAAAGCCTCGTTAAGGATGACATACTTGGACTAAGGTAGACAACAGGGACCCCCACTACTTGAGTAAACAGTGGTGGTATAACACAGAGAAATAATGATGCGTGTGTGTGTGTGTGTGTGTGTGTGTAATGTGTGAGTAAAACTTCAGTTTAAGTTGAAGATAAAAAGTTTGATCCTCAGAGAGTCCGTGACTCGACTCCAGTGAGCTCGTCTGATTTCATCAATTAACCACGACTTTGTGTTTCTGCAATAAGTGGAACAGACGTTGATAAAATGTTCTGTCGCCGTGGAAACTACACACACACACACACACACACACACACACACAGATGGAGACCACACACACACTCACCCAAACTCATGCATGAAATAATAAATGTATCAGCACACAGTCTGTTTCCCATCAGCACCGTGGGGAAGAAATCTGATGTGGAAACAACTCTGCAGCAGAGGCTTATGGGAAATTCATAAGGAGGGAGTGAGTGGTGTGTGTGTGTGTGTATGTGTGTGTGTGTGGCTTGATAAGTGGAACACACACTCACACACACACAAGGCGGTGTGTTTGAGTTAATCAATGTCATAGATGTGAAGCTCTGACCTTTTCTAGTTGAACCACCTGCTGCTGCGGGAGAAATGAGTGTGTTTGTGTGTGTGTGTGTGTTCTTGTCCTTCCCACATAGTGAGGACCAGAACACGTTTTTAATCAACAGAGTGAGGACATTTTTGCAAAGTGAGGACTTTTCGGCCGGTCCTCACTTCTTTAAAGGGTTTTTTTGAGATTTCAGATTTTGTTTTAAGGGTTAAAGGTTACTATTAGATTTATGTTAGGGTTAATGTTGGGCATTTAGTTGTGATGGTGGACGTTAGGTCAAGGGTTAACTTAAGGGGCTAGGGAACAAGGTTATTATAGTTATTGAAAATGAAACTAAATAACGAAAACAAGAATTCAAAAAACATTTTCGTTAAATGAAATAAAAATGAGTTTATGATTGAATGATTAACTGAAACTGTATCGTGTGGTTACAAAACTAACTAAAATTATAGTGAAAATGTCCTTCGTTTTCGACTTTGTCAACTTTTTTCATACATAATGAAGATGGACAAGACAAAGGAAATAAAGGCAAAATTTACTGTGACCTCTTTTAATCTCCCACCCAACATATACCCCATTACAAAAAACTAAAACTAATAAAAGCTAACTAAAACTAAAGCATTAAAAAAAAATACCAAACTAAAACTAGCAAACTCACTCTAAAAACTAACTTAAACTAACTGAATTTGAAAAAAAAAATTCACAATGAAATTAAAACTAAAATTGATGAAAAATCCAAAACTATTATAACCTTGATAGGGAAGGGTCCTCACAAGGATAGAAGTACAAGAATGTGTGTGTGTGTGTTCTTGTACTTCTTACATAGTGAGGACCGTAACACGTTTTAACTAAAACTAGCAAACTCACTCTAAAAACTCATTAAAACTAACTGAATTTGAAAAAAAAAAAAAATTGACAACGAAATTAAAACTAAATAAAAAATAGTGTGTGTGTGTGTGTGTGTGTGTGTGTGTGTGTGTGTACCGTTTCTCTCTGTGCAGGGTGTACGAGCTCCTGAAGAAGCCGAGCAGCTCGTCCTCGATGGCGGCGTCGAAGCTGACGTTGAGCCGGTACGTCCTGAGGGGTTTGAGCTCGCGGTGCAGGACGACCACGTACATCTGGGTCGCCGGGTACGGGAAGTGGCGGTGGATCCGCATGGCCCCGCCCCCCGGTTTGTTGGCGGGACGGCCGCCCGCGCCGCTCTCCGCTGTGACGGACACTTTGTCCACCTGGAAGGAGGAAGAGAAGGACGCAGAATGATGAAATACTTTGGAGAAAATTCTAAATATACCAGGTAAAAAATTTAAATCAAAGAAAAATGAACATTTTAGGATTTTTTTGTTATTGAAGTTGACTAAATACATTATTTCTGTGTTATTTTTGCAAGCTGTGTAGTTAGAAGTCATCTCCATTCCTGAGCTTTGATTCGTCAAATTCCTGTCTTTTTATGAATTAAAAAAGTTTGAAAAAGTAAAGACTGGTGAAAACTAAATATATGAATAAAATAAATAAAATATCTTTTTTATAAATTAAAAAAGTTTGAAAAAGTAAAGACTGGTGAAAAGTAAATATATTAATAAAATAAATAAAATATATTTTTTATAAATTAAAAAAGTTTGAAAAAGTAAAGACTGGTGAAAACTAAATATATTAATAAAATAAATAAAATATTTTTTTTATAAATTAAAAAAGTTTGAAAAAGTAAAGACTGGTGAAAACTAAATATATTAATAAAATAAATAGAATAAATAAAATACATTTTAATACAAAATAATTAAAAAAATAAAGAAATTAAAATTCTTTAAAAATTCTAAATATCTAAATAAGCTATATGCATCAATCATATTTTCTTTTTTTTTCCCTTTTTCTTATTTTTAACACTCAATATTGTTGATATGTTTGGTTGGTAGTATTGCCATTGTTATTTATTTATTTTTTGTTTGTTATGCTACACGACCATTTTATCTTCTTTGTTGCTGTTGCTATTATTGCCCAACTGATGCTTGCCACACCTGCTTGTTTGTTTGTTTTAAACTAAATGGAAAAACCAATGAAAAATTGATCACAAAAAAATCATATTTTCAAAAATACTATCACCAAATTTTCTCTAGTAAATATCATTAAATAAAGTTTTTTTATTTTATTTTAGACACTCCGTCCATCTAAAGGCAGGAAGAAGAGGACGCAAAATGATGAAATACTTTGGAGAAAACTCTATGTGCTCATTTTATGTTTTCTTAGTTACGTAAAAACAACGTTTGTTTAATTTTTGCAAAAATCTGGCAGGAGGTTCTCTGGGCACGACCAACTGGTAAAAGCCAGAACATGCTAGAGTATTATATGTCTCATCTGTTTCTCATATGGGAACACCTCAGGATCACCAAGGAAGGGCTGGAAACTGTTTCAGGGGAGAGAGACGCCTGGAGTACCAGTCTGAGTCTGCTGCCCCCACGAAAGACACAGAATGACAAAAAAAAGACACAAACTTTCCAAAAAAAGACACAAAATGACATAAATGATGCATAGACTGTAAATAGACACAAAATCACAAAAAAAAAAAGACACGAACTTTCCAAAAAAAGAAACAAACTTTCCAAAAAAAGACACAAAATGACAAAAATGATGCATAGACTGTAAATAGACACAAAAGCACAAAAAAAAGACACAGAATGACTAAATAAAGACACCAATTTGACACGAAAATTTCAGAATAAGACGGAAAATGCCAAAAAAAAGAACATGACAAAAAAAACTAAAAATTACAAAAAAATGCAAACATTTTCCAAAGAAGACATAAAAATGGCAAAAAAGTTAAAAAAAAGACGTAAAATGACACAAAAGACACAAAATTAATTAAAAAAGGAGAAAATTAACATACAAAATAAGATGCGAAATGACAAAAACTGTTTTCTCCACATATTGTACATATTGAAGTACTGTCATGTTTCCAGCCTCTCCTGTCCTCTCCTCTTTGCTCTGTGTAAACAGCCTCTCCTGTCCTCTCCACTCTGCTCTGTGTAAACAGCCTCTCCTCTCCTGTCCTCTCCTCTCTGCTCTGTGTAAACAGCCTCTCCTGTCCTCTCCTCTCTGCTCTGTGTAAACAGATTCTCAGTGAATATTTGTCACGTGACCGTTGGTCTCAGCAGAATCAATCATGTCTTCAGTGTCTCTGAGGAGCAGAATTTAATGTTTTTAACAGGATCTGGTTAGTGCAAACGCTTTATTTTAAATGACACATGTAGAATAAAGAGATTCTGACACAAATATCAACAATTTAAGCTTCAGTTTGGCCTCTGTTTGCCCCCGCGATCCGGCCCCAGATGTAGAAAGTGGACGAAAGTTGCCCTGAAATGTTGTCCGTGCATTAAAATATCAACTCTAAGAGACGTAAAGTTGCTACTGCAGCAGCTTCAGAGCAAACCAGCAAATCAGAGAGTTTACAGAGAGAAAATTGGGGTAAAAAGTCTCATTATTAAGCAGAAATGAGAGCTGAGAGTCTGAAGGAGAACCAGAGGAACGACCCGCTGAGCAGAGCAGCAGTGCATGATGGGAACATGCCTGGCAACAGTAGGAACCATTAGGAACCTCCGGGTCTCTTTGTTGTCACACATCAGCGCTCCAAAGCCAATCAGACGCCGTGTTAGTGTGTGTACGGTGTGTGTGTGTGTGTGTGTGTGTGTGTGTGTGTTCTTTGATGAATGAAGTGATCGATACGAGCAGAGAGCTGCTGACACGGAGAGGAAACGTCGGGATTAAAAGGATGTTTTTCAGCCAGTTTTCTGTTGAGTCAGCGAACGCGGCGCCACGCTCCGAAGAGACGCTTTTTAATTGTGTTTGTTTGTTGATTCGGCTCAACTCGTCACCGTCACACGCTTTAATGACTGAACATTGTTGTTCTTTAATAACCGAACATTGTGTTTAAATCTGGGCAGCGAAGTGAGCGGAGCTTCTGAAAGTTCATCGACTGAAGATCAGTGAGATGATCCGCAGGAGAGATTCACAACATGAAACATCCAGAACAAGAAAGACACGAAATTACTAAAAAAAAAAAAAGAAGACACAAAATGACTAAAAAGTTAGAAACTTTCCAAAAAAAACACTGAATGTTTAAAAAAAAGTCACAAAATGACCAAAAAAAGATGGAAAATTACTATAAAAAAAGAAAAAAATGACAAAATATGATGTAAAATGAAAAAAAATGACAAGAAATAAGCAGAAACTTTCTAAAAAAAACACAAAATGACAAAAAAAGATGTAACATTACAAAGAAAAGACAAGATTAACAAAAAATTACTAAAAAGAGACACATTAAAAAAAATATATATATGATGTAAAATGACAAGAAAAAAACACAGCAATTTTCCAAAAGAGACACATGATGACAAAAGAAAAGACAAAATGACAAAAAGACATTTTCAAAAATGAAAAATATGATGTCAAATGACAAATGAAAATTACTAAAAAATACACAAAATTAACAAAAAATGAAAAATAAGATTAAAAAAATGAACAAAAAAGACACAAAATGACAAACAAGACACAATGAACAAAAAAAAGATGTAAAATGACAAAACAGAAAAAAATGACTACAAACAGACAAAAAATGAACAAAAAAAATGAAAAAATAAGATGTAAAATGACAATTAAAAACACAAAATGACAAAAAAGACCCCCAAAAAGATGTAAAATGACAAAAAAGACAAAAAATAACTATAAACAAATGCAAAATGAACAAAAAAAAATGAAAAAATAAGACGTAAAATGACAAAAAGACACCAAATGACCAAAGAACCCAAAGCAGCCTAGGAGCCTTTAATATTATCTACTTTTGTTTATCTGTTTGTGTCTTTTTCCTTTGACTCGGAGAATAAAGCACTCCGTTTCTTTTCCTCCTCTTTCTTCCTGCAGGTTGTATTTTTACCCACAGTATCCCCTTTTTATTATTATTTTCCTAAAGTAAATTTGTCACAGAGTTACCTGAGGAGACCCGCCCGGATCAACAACACCTCCTAATTCACCAGCAACAGACGAGCTGCAGGCTCTTTAATTGGCCCCGGCCCAAATTAGACGCATTTATCCTCCTCACACATTAGCCGGGATGACCGCAGCCAGCGCTGCTTCCTCCCAGGCTCTCTCTCTCTCAACACGCCGCCCGTCTGGAGAGAAAAACGGGCTGAAACAGCATCTTTGACGGTTAATTAGCCTCGTTAGAGAAATCTCTGAGGCAGAATCTGGAAATAAACATTCTTTGTTAGAGAGCGGCTCGTTTCTGTGAACCGCCGCACCGAAAACAAGGAGTTTCGTTTGGAAACTCACAAAAAATTATAGTTCTGAGTCAGGTTACTCAGGGGTCAAAGGTCACAGAGTCCTTCATAGTGTCCTCTGGAAACTGTTTATACACAGAAGGACCTTTTTTTATTAGTTCATCTGGAAACAAACTGATCTTTCTGCGCTGTAAAATATGTTTTTTTAATAAAAAATTGTAATAAAAAAGATGTAAAACAGACTGTAGACTGAAAGATTATTATTATTATTATTTTCTACATTAAAAAGTAAATTACTGTATTATTCATTTTAACAATTAAATCAAAGTTGGAATCTGTAAATTAACATGTGAAATTAAAATTCCAGCAGGGGGCCCATTCATTTCATTCAACTTCTCACTTGATTTATTACCTCAGAATTTTTTTTCAGGACAACACTATGGTCTCAATCACTAGTAAAAAAATCTTCTTCAAGACAATTTGATGTTAATAGTTCTAATAATGGCCCCATTTAGAAGAAAATAGAAGATAAAGAATCATGATTTGGGGCGTGGCTACCTTTGATTGACAGGTGGCTGACACAGCAGTGTTGAAATTTAAACAGAATAGAAGTTTATTTAAAAAAAATGTCTTGTTCAGCGTTCGGTTGGACTCAGGCGGCAACCTCCTGGTCTGAGCAGGGAGGCAAACCAGGAAGTGCCTTAAGCCTGCAATCCACCAAAATTCCAGCAGGGGGTGCTAAGTTTGGCTGCAAAATAAATCTGCCCATTCATTTCAGTGCAAAATTTGAAGACTTCTCACTTGATTTATTACCTCAGAAAAAATTTTCAGGACAACACTATGGTCTCAATCGCTAGTTAAAAATGATCTTGAGGACAATTTGATGTCAATAGTTCTAATAATGGCCCCATTTAGAAGAAAATAGAAGATAAAGAATCATATGATTTGGGGCGGGGCTACCTTTGATTGACAGGTCACTAACAAGGCGAGCCGTCATCAGGAGAGAAGCAGAACAATGCGTATCCACGGCAACTTGTCAATAAAGTTATATATAACGTTATATAGATATAAAAAAGCATGTTTAGCGGTTTGATCTCATAACTTTGACCCTTTCACTGTATTTTCACTTAATGACAGTTTATTTGAACGTTTTGTTCATTAAATGTCTTGTTCAGTGTTTGGTTGGACTAACAGACACGCCAAGGAGTCGCTGCTCAGTTTTCTGAGGTCAGGAACAAACATTTTGTTTTTGTTTTTTTGCTAGCCATAACTAACATCCCAGTTAATGCTAACATGAATTAGCAGCAGCTTCTCTCAGTCAGGTTGAGGTGTAGAGAGGCTGTAGTCAGTGATCAGATCCCTCTCCTCCTCCACAGTCCAAATATGGTCATGCTTCCTGTATCAGAAACAAGATGGCGACGAGTGTAACGCTGAACTCGAGGCTTCAAATGGGCCACAAACCAACAGGTGACGTCACGGTCACTACAATCTTTTATGTTTCCAACATATTTTGCAAATATTGCTGAAGCTGCAAGAACCTAGCAGTGTTTCTGCTGCTAACTGACCGTTAATGACAGGATGTTTGGTTCTAAAAGGCAGCACAGTGGAGATGAACATTTCATACAGCGGACAGAATAACACCGACCTCTGAGGCTCCTTTGACCTGCTGGACCTGTTTATGAGTCAGACAGAGTCCAGACACCTCAACAGGTCAGACAACATTCAGCTGCAGGATCAAAGAAGGTTTCAGCATCACTTCAGTCCAAACTTCATCTCTTTTATCTTTTATCTCTCTGTCTCGGTGGAGGCACTAAAGAAAAGGTGTAAACGTGCAGTTTGGGAGCATTAAACTCCAGAGAGGCAGACTGACTCTTTATATTAGACGGAGAGAGAAAAGTTCTGTTCTGCAGCATTTAATTAAACCGACGCTTAAAGGCATTTAAATAAAGTTTGTGTTGTTGTGACTTTTGACTCGAAGCTTTTCGCTGCTGCAAATATATTTCAGTTCCGGTTGTTGATCCCCACAACTTCTTTATAAAAGAGTCAAACACACACACACACACACACACACACACACACACACACACACAACTGCTGCAGGAGAACTGGTGTCCCCTCAGCCGACCCTGCAGAGTTAAACACTAAGGACACACACACACACACACAGTCCTGTTGTCTGTCATCGTATGTTGTCTCTGTGTGCTGTGGAGAAGATTTCCCCTCACAAAATGATGACAAATGACAAAAAAAGACAGAAAATGACCAAAAAAAGACACAAAATTAACATAATAAATTGTAAAATTATTTTAAAAATAGACACAAAATGACAAGAAAAACATAGAAACTTTCCAAAAAAACATTTATATAAAAATTATTTTAAAGAATGTGTAAAATGACAAAAAAGACGAAATTATTTTTAAAATTTTCCAAAAAAGACACAAAATTAACAAAAAAATATAACAAAGTATGATTTAAAAAATGCAGAAACTTTCCAAAAAAGACACAAAATTAACCAAAAAAATTACAATAAGATGGAAAATTACAAAAAAAAGACAAATGACAAAAAAAAAACTTTCCAAAGAAGACAAAAATGACTAAAAAAAGACATAATGACTAAAAAGACACAAAATTAACAAAAAAAATTACAAATTTGTAAAATGACAAAATAAGACAAAATGACAAAAAAATGACAAAATAACATGTACAATTACTAAAAAAAATAGACACAAAATGACTAAAAAGCAGCACAAAGTTATCAAACAACCCAAAGCAGCCGACAAGTTGAATGCGTGTTTGTCCTCGTGGAGAAGATTTCCCCTGAGGGACAATAAACTCTAAACTGTGTTATCCAGCTGAAAACCTGACAGCAGCGACTCTCAGACACACACAGAGCTTCTCAGGTTTTATATCAACTCTGCCAGCTGACGTGCAACAACAATAGAGCTTCCTCTTTGTCCCATTTAACTCTGAGAGAGAGAAAACGAGCATCAGCAGCAACGTTACAGCGTGCACCACCTGGAACCACCTGCAACATCACACAAAGATCACTACGACTACCAGACTACCGGCTGGTCGGACCAAAGGGGCATCGGAAAGAGAGCTGAGGTCTAAATGTGATGTGAGATCTACAAAGTCTAACTGCAGTAGCTACATTTTGGTCAAAATTGAGTTATGACTAAAAAATGAACTCCTTGACGACTGTCATCCTGGTTTTTATTCTCATGTGACTCTATTTTATTTGTGTCTTGTGTGTTTAGTGTAACAATTTTGTTTGTTTTTTTGGTCATTTTGTGTCTTTTTTGGTCATTTTGTGTCCTTTTTTGGTCATTTTCTGTCTTTTTTTGGTCATTTTGTGTCTTTTTTGTCATCTTGTGTCTTTTTGGTCATTTTGTGTCTTTTTTTGGTCATTGTGTCTTTTTTTGACATTTTGTGTCTTTTTGTGTCTTTTTTAGTCATTTTGTGTCTTTTTTCGTTCATTTTGTGTCTTTTTTTGGTCATTTTGAGTCTTTTTCTGTCATTTTGTGTCTTTTTCTGTCTTTTTTTTAGCCATTTTGTATATTTCTTTGGTCATTTTGTGTCTATTTTAGTCCTTTAGTCCAACATAAAATGTGATTTTGAATCTTTTTTTTTAACTTTCAAAACACTATCATGCTCAATAAGGAATTTTAAATGTTGCAAATGTGAACAAAGGTTGCAAATCTAACATATAAGAGGGTTCCATCCAGTTCTATCATTTTATACTAAATATATTTGAGCTTGTCTCCAGTTTTACTTGGTATATCATCATCAAACTGAAACTGGCCTCATGGAGTTTACAGCCAGAACTTTAGAGGTAAATTTACAGTAGGGCTCCACGCTGCTTTGTTTTCTAGTCTGGATGTGGTGAAGAAGTCTGGATTTGGAGCTTTTGGAGGGTTAAAGTAAGAGAACGATCATTTCTTCAGACTTCAGAACAGTCCGACCAAACAGGCATCGGAAAAACGACATGGCGCCAAAAAAAGGTTGATGTGCTCAACAGAATATAGAAACTAGAGGAGGATATTTACATCAAGATAAAGTGTAGCCTTTATAACAGGAGCAGGCAGTACAGGAAAAATAACAAAAGGGTCATTTTTAAACAAGGAAATATAGACTTTAGACCTCCAAACGTGTTGGAAACAGAGATCTTGCAGCTGGTCTCCATTAGAAAAAGAATATGCACCCTGTTGGTGTGTATTTATGTTGTTATGCCGTTTAGTGACGGTAGTTTGGGTCTTATTACGGGAACAGGTTCTTCTTCCAAGACTGGGAGAGGACGGAACATTTTTAGTGGAACTCAGATGGAACAAAAGTGAAAATCCTCTACTGGGAACAACTAACGTAGCAAATACTGAACTTTCTGCTGTTTCTGTCTTCCTCAATATTATATCAACGTCTCTGTGGACAACATGAAACATGGACGGTACCAGCAGATATTTTTAGCTAAAGTTGGAGCGTCGCAAGTACGAGAGTTAATTTGTTCTTTAAGGTATTTAATATAGGGCTGGGCATTACATCTCATTTTAGTTATGATTCTCTCCTCCAATGATTACGAAAAAAGACAACTGAGATAAAACGGTTATTGTGCTACGTCTCGTTTCACAATAATGTTCTGGTTTTGTCTTTGTTTACTCCGTTCTTTTACAGCAGTGATTCCTCTCTAACAACCCAACGGACGGAAACAGTTTCAGTTTCTCCAACTGTCAACGAAACGAGTAATTGTGTTAAATAATCGTGATCTCAATATTGAACAAAATAACTGGAATTCAGATTTTTCATTTTTAGTTTGCATGTTCTCTCTGTGTTGGTGTTGGGTTTTTCCGGGTGCTCCGGCTTCCTTTAACAGTCCAAAAACATGCATCTTGGGATTACCAGCTGACTCTAAATTGCCCATAGGCGTGAATGGTTATGGGACCCAAGTTTGGATAATTGGTTACAGATGAACGAGTGATTTTAGCCAAAAAAGGAGCAGCCTTACGGTGGCTGTGGTTTCGTTGGTAGAGCGGGTTACCTACCGATCGGACGGTTGGTGGTTCAATCCCTGACCATGGCAGCCTACATGTCGAACTATCCTTGAGCAAGATACTGAACCCCAAATTGCTCCCAATGCTGCGTTCATTGATCTGTGAATGAATTCCCAATGGTGGCAGGTGGCACCGTTTAGGGTAGCCTCTGCCACCAGTATGAATGTGTGTTTGAACGGGTGAATGCATGCAGTCTGTAGTGTAAAGCGCCTTGATTGGTCGCAAAGTGACTAGAAAAGCGCTATATAAGTGCAGGTCCATTCACTACATTGAACAAAATAATCGGAATTCCAATTTTTATTTAGTTTGCATGCTCTCTCCGTGTCGGTGTTGGGTTTTTCTGGGTGCTCCAGCTTCCTCCAACAGTCCAAAAGCATGCAGCTTGGGATTAACTGATGGCTCTAAATTGCCCATAGGAGTGAATGAGAGCGTGAATGGTTATGGGACCTGAGTTTGAATAATCGGTTACAGATGAACGAGTTATTTAAGCCAAAAAAGGAGCAGCCTTACATTCACGTTTACCAAAGACGTTTAGATATTTGTGGCGTACCTCGAGGCGGTCGGTGTGCAGCACGATGAACCGGGTGGCGTTGATGCACTCCAGCTCGATGCTGACCTCTCCGGAGAAGGTGAAGTTGTCCATGTAGACGGCGAGCGCCAGGTCGTAGTGCCGCGGCCGGATGGAGCCCGGCAGCCTGGAGCTCCTCCAGGGCTGGGCCGCCTCGTCGTCCCCCCGCTCCCCCGTCCTCTCGCCTCTGCTGCCGTTCAGCTTGGCGGACCCTCCGGAGCCCCGGGAGCCCGACTCCCCCGCCGCGCCTCCGTTGCGGTCCCGCCCGCCGCACTCCTCGAAGCGCACGCTGAGCACCACGGCCACCGCCGTGACGATGATGAGCGTGAGGATGGAGAGGGCGAAGCCCAGCACCAGCCGCTTGTGCACCGTGATGTGGCGCTCGGTGGTCCGCGGCCGCACCACCACCGACTCCGCCCACTGGTCCGAGAGGCCGCGGCCGTTCCGCATGGCGCCCGGGCTGCTGTCGTTCAGACCCATCTGGCTGTGAAAGTTTCCTTCTAACTTCAAAGAAACGTCAGAGGAGCATTCATTTATGCTCGTACGATCTCTTTGTGTGTTTTCTCAGTCTGTCAGAGCTCCACTCTGGTGTATCTCTGAACACCTGACCTTTGACCTCGCCGCCGCTGCAGCCGCCGGACGGCTCGGAGCGCCCTTCAGCTCCGGCTCGAGGTGGGAAATCAACACCGCGGCGATGTCTTACATTTCAGGCAACAAAAACTGACAAAACCATGAAGAGAGATGAGATGGTCGTGTGCGTTTTTGGTTTTGCGGTGAGGAAAGAAAAATCAATGCTGCATGGCTCGATTTCAAGTTCTAGAGGAGGCTGAGGAGGAGGAGGAGGAGGTGGAGGAGGAGGAGGAGGAGGTGGTATGCTGTTGAGGATGTGGCTATACAGTGAGCGTACCATCCATAGGCTTCACTGGGAATCAGGAGCCAAACCAGCAGACACAAACTGTGAACAAAGCCTCGTTAACAGCCTATATGTTGAGAAAAACAAGCTGGAATCTCACTTTATCTGAACTAACTCACAGATTATCCATTAAAAAGCACTTTTAGATGATAAAAACCTTCATTAGGAGCTTCATGTTTCCGAGCCGGAGACTCTAAACCAAATGTTAACCATCGCGGGAGGTTTGAAGCGGCAGGTTATCGTCTCCAGGTCGTTATAAAGTTAATTTCTTCTGAGTTAAAGCTCTTCCAGAACTGCAATAAGGCATAAATAAAACCCCTATCAGACTATTATGGGATTATTATTACGATACAATGGGAGATAAAAAAATAAAAAAACCTCACAGAACATTAAGGTCAATATTAGGAGCCACGACGACAATTAGTATGATTGCATTTGGGGTTTTTCTTACTTTAAAACCAAGTCAGCTAATAATCAGATGATATTTTGGATTATATTTCTATTAAGTATGATTTAAATTTGTATTTTATGTCAAGAAAATTTGCCATTGAGTCTCAGTTTAGTTTGTTTGGGTCGTTTTTTAGTATTTTAATGTCGGAAAATTCACCTTTTGACTTTTAATGTCATTTAATTAACAATTTGTCCAATAATGTGATTTTTTTCAGGTTAATTTCCACCAAATTGACCTTTTCTGCCTGTTTTGCAGATTTTCAAGTTCTTTTTTTGTTGCTTTCTCTGCAGAAAGCTGGTGTCTGATGCAGGTAATAACTCTGTGTGCGCTGTGAGTCTATGTCTCTCTGCCTCTCTCTCTCCTGAGGGGGTTAAGTGGGTAATTTACGGCCAGCATGTGGGTTTATTTCACCGTGGAGGAGATAATTCACTCGGGGTCTCCACCGGGTCTAAACGATCCCTGCTTTACAGCTCCGTGAGCCTGATGGATGAAAAAATGGATTCAGTATGATTGATGAGCAGAAATGTATCGATTCGGTGCGAAGAAACGGGAAGAAAAGGCGCGTTTTATCCGCTAAAATGCCCAAAATGGATCCATTCCTCTAATGAGATCAGTCCGGTGGTGATCAGCAGTATCCGGTTATTAACGGGTCGGTAAAGATCCACAGCAACTCCTCCGCTGCTCCGGGAACTTCTCTGCTGTCGCCCCCGCTGGGAGGCGGTGAGCCCCGGGTCGGCTCCTCTCGGCGCTCCGGTCCCTTGGGGCTCTCCCGGGGAGTCCTGAGAAGACGCGCGCTTCTCCCGGTAAAACCCGGTAAACCCGGTATCTCCCTCTCAGCTGCTTTATACCTCCGTTTCTTTTCTTCTCCTGTGTTTTTTTTTTTTTAATCTTTTTTTCTCAGTAGCGTACCGGGGGAGGGGGCTGGGGTTACCGTCGGTCAACAAACCAGTAAGTCCACCCGGGACTGTCCGGGGATCCGTTACAGATCCGTTAAAACGCCACAGATGTCAGTTTAAACACATAGAAATCCGTCATGGAGTTCAGAAAAACCCCGTTATTGATCCTCTCATCCACCGGGAATCCGTTACAACAAACATCTGGGGAGCACAAAGTGATCACCGGGGATCCGGTAAAGACTACAGGGGGCCCCTTCAGTGTCGGTCCCGGGGACCCGATAGAAAGAGATCCTTGAAAGCAGCTTCCGTTAAATCCTCTAAAAAGCACCGGATCCGTTCTCATCAAGTCCAGAAATGAGCCGTGTCAGGCGGATTATCCCGGGTTAGCGCGGGGCGCGGGCCCCTCCGGAGCTCCGGGAATCAACCGGATCCTCCTCAACTTTTTAGCCCACGGAGAGAGCTGCTGCCGCGGCTGCTGCTCCTCTCTCCCTCCGCTCCGCCCGGTGCTCCCGGTGCTGCCGCTGCTGCGGGTGATGATGGTGATGGTGATGATGATGATGCACGGTGATGAAGCTCAGCATCCCTCCATCCAACCCGAGCAGCAGGAGGAGGAGGAGGAGGAGGACGGTGATGGAGGAGGTGCAGGAGGAGGTGCAGCCAAGACTCTCGTGCAGCAGAGAGTCCGTGAGGCTCGCGGTGCGCGTTTGCGTTTGAGCACGAGCTGCTGCTCCAACCGAGAGGCACGCGCTGACTGAGAGAGAGAGAGAGAGAGAGAGAGAGAGAGAGAGAGAGGAAAAGAGAGGCAGAGAGAGAGAGAGAGAGAGGAAAAGAGAGGCAGAGAGAGAGAGAGAGAGAGAGAGAGAGGGGGGGGGGGGAGATAAAGAGAGAGAGAGAATAGAGAGAGAGATGAAGAGAGAGAAAGAGAGAATACAGAGAGAGATGAAGAGAGGAAGAGAGAGGATGAGAGAGAGAGAGGAAGAGAGAGAGAAAGAGGGAGAGAGGAAGAGAGAGAGAGCAAGAGAGAGAGAGGAAGAGAGAGAGAGGGAGAGAGAGAGGAAGGGAGAGAGGAAGAGAGAGAGAGAGCAAGAGAGAGAGAGAGGATGAGAGAGGAAGAGAGAGAGAGAGGAAGAGAGAGAGCCTGTCTGCTTGAATGAAAGCTACACCCACACTGTAAAAAAGAAAGTAATTTTACTGAAATTTGCTGTATTATTTTACAGCGTTTTTCTTGTTTTTGTGCAAATGCAATTTTTTTTTAAAAAAAAGTAAATTTTACTACAAATAATAACCATAACAATCAAAGTTGAATTCTACAAATTAACATAATGCGAAATTGGAGGGTTTTTAATGCTTTTTTTTTTTTTTTTTTTACTGTATTTTTATGAAATTTCAATGAATTCCATGTAAAAATACAAAAAAACATGCATCATATTGCTGGCAGCAAAAGTTACCAAACACTTTAATTGTCATTAATATTATATAATACATAATATTATATATCATTAATCTATATATAAACTATTTTTTTAAATACAGATATTTACTGTATATAATTTGTATTTTTAAATAAATTATCTGTGAAAAAAACTTGCATTGTTTATTGTTACTTGACTTTACTGGGGGGCTTTAGGATTTTTTTTTTATTGCATGCAAATGCCATAAAAAGTAAATTACTTTTATTACAAATATTATTACAAGTAAAATTTTTAGATTTTTTTTTTTACATTATTATTTTATTGCTTCATGGTCTTGAACGTTAAATACAGTGAATTCTATTAAAAAATACACATATTGCTGAATGTAAAATTTAGACAAATTTCTGTTTTCTTACAGTAAAACTTAAAATTTAAGGAAAAAAAAGTTTCTAAAAATCATTTAAAAAGGACAGTTACCACTTACAGACACTGACCATTATATAATAGTAAAGAAAAAAACCTTAGTTCTAAAAAAGGTAAATCTTTTTAAATACAGATATTAATTGTATATTATCTGTATTTTTAAATAAATTATGTGTAAAATAACTTATAGTTGTTTACTGTTATTTGACGGTAAGTGTTTGGAAACTTTTATCGTCAGACTTTTTTATTTATTTATTTTTTTAGTGCACCCGACATTATACAAAACAGACAAAAGAAAATGAATGATGAAAGACAAGTAAGTCACACACACACACACACACACACACACACACACACACACACACACTCTCTCTCTGAGGCCGGCTTGCTTTGTGAATGTCCTTAAGTCAGTGTGTGTGTGTGTGTGTGTGTGTGTGTGTGTGTGTGTTCCCACAGTGAGGACCAGAACACATTTTTAACCAACAGAGTGAGGACATTTTTGCAAAGTGAGGACATTTTTGAGATATCAGACTTTGTTTTAAGGGTTAAGGTTACAATTAGGTTTATGTTTTTAAAAAAAAGATAATTAACTAACTGAAACTGTATTATGTGGTTACAAAACTAACTAAAACTTACTTAAATTATAGTGAAAATGTCCTTTGTTTTCATCTTTGTCAACTTTTTTCACATATAATGAAGATGGATAAGACAAAGGAAATAAAGGCAAAATTGAATTCATCTTTTAATCTCCCACCCAACAAATACCCAGTTACAAAAAAACTAAAATAGTAGAAACTGAACTAAAACTAATGAAGAATCCCAAACTATTATAACCTTGCAAGTGAATTTACTGTTCCAATGAGGGTCCTCACAAAGATAGAAGTACAAGAATGTGTGTGTGTGTGTGTGTGTGTGTGTGTGTGTGTGTGTGTGTGTGTGTGTGTTCTTGTACTTCCTACATAGTGAGGACCGTAACACGTTTTTAACCAACAGAGTGAGGACATTTTTGCAAAGTGGGGACATTTCGGCCGGTCCTCACTTCTTTAAAGGCTTTTTTGAGATTTCAGACTTTGTTTTAAGGGTAAAAGGTTACATGATGATGATAATTAACTGAAACTGTATTGTGTGGTTACAAAACTAACTAAAATTATAGTGAAAATGTCCTTCGTTTTCGTCTTTTTCAACTTTTTTCATACAAAATGAAGATGGATAAGGAAAAGGAAATAAAGGCAAAATTTACTGTGACCTCTTTTAATCTCCCACCCAACAAATACCCCATTACAAAAAACTAAAAATAATAAAAACTAAACTAAAACTAAAGCATTTCAAATTTTCAATTTTTTTTAAATGATTTAGTTTAAGTGTAGCTTTTAGTTCTAGCAAACTCACTCTAAAAACTCATTAAAACTAACTGAATTTGAAAACAAAAATTCACAACCAAATCAAAACTAAAACTGATGAAAAATCCAAAAATATTATAACCTTGCAAGGGAATTCACTGTTTGAATGAGGGTCCTCACAAAGATAGAAGTACAAGAATGTGTGTGTGTGTGTGTGTGTGGTCGTTGTGCTGTAGCTCTTATCAGCTCTTCTCTATAACTCGTGTTCATACAGAGTCTTTCTGCTGTTGTGAGGATAATCTGAGAGCAGAGAGGAAACGTTAAGCTCACTTTATACTTCCAGGGACCGAGAGAGGAATCAGAGGTGGAAGACGAGCTTTTTATTTAAAAAGGGACAGCTCGGAAAAGCAGAAATCGTGTTGCATCAGATAATCCACAGACCTTGTTAAAAAATAATTCCGACATGAAACAGCTGGAGTTGCTGCCACAAGAGAGTCAGTTGAAGTATCTCTGGGTTTGGTTCTGGAGAACGAAGCTGCTCCACCTGCTGGCAGGCCAGTCGGTCGCTATCAGGCCAGTCGGTCGCTATCAGGCCAGTCGGTCGTTATCAGGCCAGTCGGTCGCTATCAGGCCAGTCGGTCGTTATCAGGCCAGTCGGTCACTATCAGGCCAGTCGGTCACTATCAGGCCAGTCGGTCGCTATCAGGCCAGTCGGTCGCTATCAGGCCAGTCGGTCGCTATCAGGCCAGTCGGTCGTTATCAGGCCAGTCGGTCGTTATCAGGCCAGTCGGTCGCTATCAGGCCAGTCGGTCGCTATCAGGCCAGTCGGTCGTTATCAGGCCAGTCGGCCGTTATCAGGCCAGTCATTTAAGGCGGGAAAGTATTATCGCATTTCTACCATTAAAGCCGGGAAAGCGGATACGTGGTTTTTTCGTATTTTTATTTTTTGTTATTTTTGTAATTTTTTTGGTCATTTTGTGTCTTTTTTTTAAGTACTTTTGTCTATTTCGGGTCATTTTGTGTCTTTTTGGTATTTTTGTATAAGTTTGTGTCTTTATTTTATCATTTTGTGTCTTTTGTTGCTCTTTAATTCCTATTTTTGGTCATTTTATGTCTTTTGTTGCTCTCTTTCGGTCATTTTGTGTCTTTTTGGTACATTTATGTCTTTATTTTATCATCTTTGGTCATTTTGTGTCTTTTGTTGCTCTTTAATTCCTATTTTTGGTCTTTTTTTGGTCATTTTGTGTCCTTTAAGTATTTTTGTCTTTTTTTTTAAAGTATTTTGTGTCATTTGTTGGTGATTTTATGTTTTGTTGTTCCTTTATAACTTTTTTTGGTTATTGTGTGTCTTTTTTTTGTATTTTTTGGGGCAATTTTTTGGGTCCTTTTTTGGTACGTTTGTGTCTTTTTAGTGTTTGTGTCTCTTTTTGGTCATTTTATGTCTTTTGATGCTCTTTTTCGGTCATTTTGTGTCTTTTTGGTACGTTTATGTTTTTATTTTATTATTTTTGGTCATTTTATGTCTTTTGTTGCTCTTTAATTCCTATTTTTGGTGTTTTTGTGTCTCTTTTGGTGTTTTTTGGTCATTTTGTGTCTTTTTTAAAGTATTTTTGTCTTTTTTAAGTCATTTTGTGTCATCTGTTGGTGATTTTATGTTCTGTTGATCCTTTAAGACTGTTTATTGTTTGTTTTTTTTTAGTATTTTTTTGGCAATTATTTTTGTCCTTTTTTGGTACGTTTGTGTCTTTATTTTAGTAATTTTGTGTCTCTTTTTGGTCATTTTATGTCTTTTGTTGCTCTTTTATGACTTTTTCGGTAATTTTGTGTCTTTTTTCTACATTTTGTTTTACATCATCTCCCGGAGAAACTGAACAGCGACTCCTTGGAGTCTTCTAGTTCCTACTGAACGCTGAACAAGACACTTCTAAATAAACTCAGATGAAGTGAAAACACGGTGAAAGGGTCAAATTTGTGTTTAGATATCCACGTTGCCATGGATACGCATTGTTCTGCTTCTATCCTGATGACAGCCACTTGTTAATCAAATCAAACCCTGCTTTATCATCTATTTTCTTCTGAATGGGATCATTATTTACACGCGATTGTCTTGAAGAAGACTTGAAACTAGAGAACCGGTGACCCTCTCGCTGTGAGGCAGGAGTGCTAACCTCTACTCCACCGTGTCGCCCTGGAGATTGAGACCAGAACGAATTCTTTCTGAGGTAATGAAACAAGTGAGAAGTTGTCTCAGTTTGTGTTGAGATAGATAGGACCGGAGCTCTGTGAACGCCTCGTGGTCCCTCAGGAAGAGCTGCTGTTTTTGGCACTTCTGTCTGTGATCCTGGAGAGCAGACAGCCCTCTCTCTCCTCCTGTTAGTGATGTCGAGCTTTGTGTTCTATATGTTCAGAGAGAAACTGACATGTGACACACTGACTGCTGCTGCAGAGGAAAAATATTGACAGATCCGTGGACATGACCTCCACAGATTACTGGGTGTAGTGTGACGGCAGCTACGTCTATAATCTGAGAGAGTCATTCACAGACATGTGAGCAGCACATGTCCTCTGAAATATGTTCTCTTTAAAAGATCGCCAGAAATCCACTGTTTATAATAGAAAGAAACTGTAAAAACAGGCATTATCAAGAGAAATGGAACTTTACGACAGTCCTTGAACGAATCAGAGGTAATAAAAAGTTTCTGGTAGAAAAAGTGACCAAAACGAAACTTAAAATGTTGATATTTGTGTCATAATCTCTTTATTCTACATGTGTCATTTAAAATACAGTGTTTGCACTAATCAGATCCTGTTAAAATCATTAAACGTGACAAATATTCACTGAAAATCTGTTTACACAGAGCAGAAAGGAGAGGACAGGAGAGGCTGCTTACACAGAGGAGAGAGGAGAGGACAGGAGAGGCTGTTTACACAGAGGAGAGAGGAGAGGACAGGAGAGGCTGTTTACACAGAGCTGAGAGGAGAGGACAGGAGAGACAGGAAACATGACGATACTGAGATCGTTTTTCGATTTTTTTGTAATTTTGTATATTTTTTTAAATCATTTTGTGTCATTTTGTGTCTTTTTTGTGTAATTTTGTGTCTTTTTTAAATAATTTTGTGGTTTTTTTGGTCATTTTGTGTTTTTTTTAAGTAATTTAGTTTTTTTTCTGTCATTTTATGTCTTTTTTTTTGTAATTTTGTGTCTTTTTTTGGACATTTTGTTTCTTTTTTTGGTCATTTTTTGTCTTTTTTTGTAATTTTGTGTCTTTTTTTGGGTCATTTCGATACTGCCTCCAGCGGCCCCCAGGTAATTTGAGTTTGAGACTCCTGGTCTAGAGTGAAGAAATGAAACTCTGGTGTAACAAACATCTTTAACTTCAACACAAAAAGCCCGAAAGATCTGCTTCAAAACACATTTCCCCCTCATCCGTCAGCTCGGTTCAGCGTGTTTCTGGAACATTTTCCCGTCTGTGACATTAAAGCGCTCGGCCGTGTGTTGAAGGTCAGGTGTTCCCCGGACGTTACCAAGGTGATACTGACGAACCTGCAGCTCATCAACATGCACGCCGCCAGCTGTTTGATTGGCTATTGACACAAGCTGCCAAGCGTTTGATTGGCTATCACATGAGCCATTAATTTTACAACAATTGGCGTTCTCCCGCCCATCTGTCTCACAACGTGTCAGTGTGAGAGTGTGTGCATTTAACTGTAAATGTCTCCTCTTTAAACGATCTGTTATCTGACACACACGTGGTCAGAGTGTGTGTGTGTGTGTGTGTGTGTGTGTGTCATGTTCACTGAAGCTAACTGCTAGTTTTTATCTCTCTCTGTCAGATGCTTCTGCGGTCAGTGCTTCTGTCCAGAGCTGGAGGCTGAAGTGAGACACTCTGTCCACCCGTCCAGCTCCTCGGTCCAATGAGCAGAACATGGACAGAACTGTGTGTGTCAGTGTGTGTGTGTGTGTGTGTGTGTGTGTCCCACCAACATGTGATTTGTGAAAAATTTGCAGCTGCAGCAGTCGACGACTCTCTTCTGGTTTCAGGCTTCTGAACCAGATTTTTTAGAAACCTGGCTGCAGAGATTTGCTCCCATTCTGACAAAGTTAAAGTGCCAATTAGGGGAGTTTTAGCCCCTATTCATTCTCTATTGAACAGGAGCAAAGCATTATGGGATATTAGTTGGAGAGTCACAGGATGGACAAAGAACAGGAAGCCGAGAAATTTAAACTTAATAAGCAAATTTCGCCTGGAAACATTTAAAAATTGTAGGAAAATGAACACTGAACAAGACGTTTTTAATGGACCAAAATGGTCCAATTACCTTTGAGACCAATGTTTACTTTACAGGATCGCCAAAAATGCACCGTTTATAGCAGAAAGAAACTGTAAAAACAGCCATTATCGTCACATTTTGAACTTTCTGACAGTCATCTAACGGATAATCAGTTACAAAAGTTTCAGTTACAAAAAGTGACCAAAACTTAAAAATGTTGATATTTGTGTCAGAATCTCTTTATTCTCCATGTGTCATTTAAAATAAAGCCTTTGCACTAACCAGATCCTGTTAAAAACATTAAATTCTCCTCAGAGACACTGAAGACATGATTGATTCTGCTGAGACCAACGGTCACGTGACAAATATTCACTGAGAATCTGTTTACACAGAGCAGAGAGGAGAGGACAGGAGAGGCTGTTTACACAGAGCAGAGAGGAGAGGACAGGAGAGGCTGTTTACACAGAGCAGAGAGGAGAGGACAGGGGAGGCTGTTTACACAGAGCAGAGAGGAGAGGACAGGAGAGGCTGTTTACACAGAGCAGAGAGGAGAGGACAGGAGAGGAGATGCTGTTTACACAGAGCAGAGAGGAGAGGACAGGACAGGCTGGAAACTTGACAATACTTCAATCTGTGCAAAATGTGAAGAAAACTGTATTTTTTCGTCATTTTTGCTTGTTATTTGGTCATTTAATTTCTTTTTCTGGTCTTTTTCTGCATTTTTTTGTGACACTTGTGGGTACTAGCAAAAGTGTTCATATATAAATTCAATTTTTTTCCCAATTTTTAAAAAATGACCTGAGAAATTCAACTTTTTTTTCTGATTTCTGTCATTCTAACTGTGTTATTCTGCACAAAGACATGTTTGAGTTGTTCCCACTTCTAGCCATGATGGTGCTGATTCCATAGAGCTGCAGGACTTTATAGAGATTTTATATATTACAGTGCAAAACAAGGCCACAGAGAGGAAAATGTAAAAAGGGCAACAAAAAAAAACATTGGGGTTTCGAGGCTTAAAGATGCATGACTCTACACTTAGTACACACTAAGCAAAATGTAAACCTTCTGCAGCAGCTTCTGACCTCCACAAACCTAAACATTAATATTTCCAAGTGCATGAACCTCTATGATGTTTTGTGCTTTCCCCTGATGTTGATGTTTCCCCGGGCATATGTGTTACCAGTTGTTATACTATTGTGTGTTTTTATGTCAACTCTATATTTTACTGCATTTTATCCCTGATGTAAAGCACTTTGTGGTTGTGTCTATGAAAAATGCTCTATAAATACATTTTACTTACTTACTTCCTTCCATGAGCTTTTTTATTTAGCCTCAAGAAGAACAAAAACCACAAGTCGGTGCAGTACTTTTCAGAGTGAAGGTTGCAGCCTATAGGGGGCAGTAGCAGGTCTTTAGAAAATAAATGACTGTTTTATTGCACAGTCCACACACACACACACTCAAACACACAGTCTCCCTGACATTGCACGGCCAATTAGAGTCCTATTTCAGCCAACTGGATCGAGGTGGAAGACAGCGGGGAAAGAGAGAGAGAGAGAGAGAGAGAGAGAGAGAGAGAGAGAGAGAGATCTAAGTGGGCGGCACACTCTTCTGCCTCGGGGTAGATTGGTGTCAAGTGCAGAGAACACACACTGTGGGCAGAAAATGTAATGAATGTGTATCACTTGTTAGGAAGGAAGTGTGTGAGCACCAGTGTGTGTGTGTGTGCGTGTGTGTGTGTGTGTGTTCTCTGCACTTGACACCAATCTAGCAGCAGCAGCAGCAGCAGCAGAGAATAAGAAAGAGACGTGAGCATGTCAGAGCGAGAACAGACTTAAAGCTGAACACACACATCCAAACATCAATATTTCAAATTCCTTGAAAGCACAAAGCTCCATCCATGATTCAGCGCCGAGCAGAGACTCAGAGAGAGACTGACACAGCATCCTGTGGTCAGAGAGCTCAGAACAAACAGCTCAGTGTGTCTGCGGCGAGATCCAGCGTTCAGTGTGTGTGTGTGTGTGTGTGTGTGTTTGTACTTCCTATATAGTGAGGACCGGAACACGTTTTTAACCAACAGAGTGAGGACATTTTTGCAAAGTGGAGCTTCAGTGTATCAAACAGCAACACAACACTTTGGATGATCAGTCTTTTCACTGTAAGTAAAAAAAAAAAAATTACAGAAATTTACTGGATTCATTTACAGTTTTTTTTCTGTTTTTCCCCCCATGTAAATACCATAAAAATTACTTTTATTACGAATATATGCCCAAAAAATGTCTGAATTAATGTGATATGACAAAGGATTTGGGATTAATGGGATTACACTGTAAAAAATAAATAAATACATTTCCAGGAATTAATTAAATTATTTTACACCATTTTATGACAAATATTAACCATACAATAAAAGTTAAAATCTATAAATGAATGACAAAGGACCGGAGATTAATAGGACTATCACTGTAAGAAAGGGGGAAAAAAGTTATTACCCTAAGATTTACTGGATTATTTAACAGGTTTTTTCTTGTTTTGTGCAAATGCTATGAAAAATACTTTTATTACAAATAGCGATCATGAAATACCAATTTAAATCTAGAATGAGGGCCATCACTGTAAAAAAAAAAAAGTGTTTGTGAACAAATATATTAATTCACAAACAATAAGTTTTACTGTAATAAAACAGAAAGTTGCCTTAATTTTACCTTCAGCAACGTGACATGTATTATTTACTTTACAGTCCACTTTATAGCATCAGTCATGCTTTCCTGCAGCTCCATCCTGACTCCTGCAACAGTTTGAGGCCTTTACAGTCAAACTCCTGAAGTGTTTGTGGCTTGTTGAGTCTTCAGTCTGGTGTCAACGAGTCTCGAGTCTTTGAGGACGAGTCAGTGTGACGTCAGGCAGCAAAGAGCATCAACGAGGTCAACGAGTCGAAGAAGAATTAAAGATTTATAAGATAAAAAGGTTCAGAGAGCAGATTCAGAAAGAAACAGACAAACTGCCAGGAAACAAAGAAGAGCAGACAGAGAGGAAGAGACAGACATGAGGAGGAGACAGAGAGGAGGAGGAGACAGAGATGAGGGGAAGACAGAGAGGAGGAGACAGACAGGAGGAGGAGACGGTGAGGAGGAGACATTGGTAATACTCAAGAACCTCAATATTGTACTTTGAGTAAATTGAGTAAATGTTCTTAGTTGTGAGTGTGTGTGTGTGTGTGTGTGTGTGTGTGTGTGCGTGTGTGTGTGTGTCTGGTTCTCTCTTTCTGCGAGAGATGGATGAAAGGATGAAAGACTTTGGGGTCGACCAATCAGAGCAGAGCAATCAACAGAATTAACTGCAGCTGTAGAATGGTCCGGAATAGTGACAGCAGCCAGAGGTGGACAGACTGGAATTTCTGGCCTTGAACAGAAAGCATTTTTGGCAAAACCATAATACCTATCATTGATCCGACTTCACTTTGAGCGTCCTGAGTTCTTCCTGAACGTCTACATATGTTTTTGGTGAAGAACAATTAAGAAAAAGCTTTGTTAGAGCCATTTAAAAAAACTGTTACATCTCCCTTTTTCAGAAATCTTCCTGCGTTTTTAATATGGGAGCCAATGAGGCTGTTGGTGCATGTTGGTGGTGCATCTGTGCGTCCTACGCCCAAACTATAACTCTGACAGCTTTACCAGAGGATTGTGAGTGAGAAGACAAATTTTCCTACGTTTCTATGTATAAATTATTTCTGTAGAGTGGAATCTGCAGCCTGGAGCGCAGTTTTCAAATTTATTTTTTGACAATTTTTTCTCTCCCTCTACACTCTGGCGATGATGTCACACACTGTGACATGAACATTCCGTGCGATACACACCCATTATAATCTCAGAATTTCTGCAAAAATGATCATGGTCATTGAACAGGGATTGATAAAAAAACCATATGACCTATCGAAATGTGGATTAATACACCGATACACAAGACTTGTGTCTACTGTTTAAAGTTTAAATGGAGTCTCTAGGTGAAATTATGCCGGAGAAGTAGACGTTTAAAAATCTCAAATTATTGTTGTTTTTTGCTTATTTTTTTGCAGCCGTCCTATTCATTTCAATGCAAAATTTTGGGCAGTTTTTCTTGACTTACGTCGCGAAAAAATTCGTATTCCGTAGAGAAAAGTAATAGCACACCGATCCCGATCAAACCGCACGTTTTGATATATAATTTGTCCTGACTAGTAGCGGGACGAAATTGTGTCCGGAAGTGGAAGAAGAAAAAATCCACAGTATAACAGTAGCCCCGTGGCCCTAATTAAGAGGTAAACTTATCTTTGTTTCCAGAAGTCTCCACATCATTCAGCCCTTCCACATTATTAACACAACCGGAGAGTTCTCAAACTAACAACTGGCTCAACTTTACAAAAGTGAAAGTTTTAGGGATACGGAAAGATCATAGTAGTGTGAATGCTGGTCGTTAACAGAGCAAATGTTGATTGATTGATTACCAAAATAAAACATAACTGATACCAAGATAAAAGATAAAATGACACAAAAAAGACAAAAATACCAAAAAATGACACAAAAATACCAAAAAATGACACAAAATTACCAAAAAAGACAAAATTACCAAGATAAAAGATAAAATGACACTAAAAGACAGGATAATACCAAAAAACAACACAAAATTACCAAAAGAGACACAACATTACCAAACATTGCATGATTTTTTCTGCCAGGCTGCAGATCACACCAGAGAGCTGCAGTGTGTGTGTGTGTGTGTGTGTGTGTGTGTGTGTGTGTGTGTGTGTGACAGCTCACTTTACAAATGTAAAACAGATTGCTTCTCTCTCCTCTTTGATTGTATCTGTCCGTCCTGTCGTTTAATTCCTCATTTATCTCCACAGCAGTGTGTGTGTGTGTGTGTGTGTGTACTAAACATGCAGTAAGTGTGTTCTCCGTTCACATGCAGCTTTCTCCAACCATTTATTTTCTTAATGTGTCAGACGCTTGTGTGTCGTCTGCTGCACCAGACTGAAGTTGTCAAACTGTTTTATAGTGTGTGTGTGTGTGTGTGTGTGTGTGTGTGTCTCTGTGTGACGCTGATTAAAAGTGAGAGGTTTTTGATTGCATCGACCCTCCATGGAATTATTAGCATAGCTCTTTCTCTCTCACACACACACACAGGAGTAATTGAGCATTTCTCTTCCACATTACATACAACAGGATCCAATCCAGGAGCTCAATGCTGCGCTAACAAACTAACACTCCGCTGTTTACTCTCCAAATTTAAATTTATGCAGATGAGGAAAGTAAAAAGCTGAATGAGGCCGTTTGTGTTTCGTCTCCAAGTAAAACCAGAGCTGCTGCTGCTGCTGCTTTAAAACCAGAAGAAACAACGGAGGAAATATTGGAGAAATTGACTTATTTCTGCACCATCTGATTATTCCCAGTCAGGGTTTGATTCTGGACCACCTCCAGCTGGATCAACCAGGCTGGAGCCACATGTTATTATAGCTTTACCAAAAAGCTTTTGACATTTTTCTGTGAAAATTGCATTTTTTTTGCGATAGGATGGCGACCTCTTCTATAGAGAAAACTCCTTATTGGCAATATACCTGTTGGTTAGGGGCCTAGTCAGATTTTAAAAGTTTAGAACATTTTGATATGAGTATATGAAGTCCATTATCATGCTCAGTTAGATCTCGACCTGAAAAGTTACAAAAATCTGTTGTCTAAATGTAGCTGAGTAGAAGTATAAAGTTACATAAAATGGAAATACTCAAGTTAAGTACCTCAATATTGTAGCGACACAAAACTTCAAATATAAAACATGAAATGACTCAAAAAAGACACAAAATGACAAGAAAAACCCCACAAAAGAAAAAAAAAACCCACAAATACCAAAAGACAAAAAATTACGAAACAAGACGCAACTACAAAAAAGACAAAATTATCAAACTAAAACATAAAATAACCCAAAAAAGGGACAAAATAACCAAAACAGACAAAATACCCCAAAACACAACATTACCCAAAAAGACAAGATTGCCAAAATAAAACACATCACCAAAAACTAAACAAAATTACCAAAAAATACAAAACAGACCAAACACAAATGAAATTACCACACTGCAAAAAAGCCAACTTGTATTTTTTTGGCCTAAAACAGTGATTTAAGTTGGTAAAACTTGGAAATATAAATTATTGACATTTAGGGCAATAATGTCAGTTAGCACAACAAAAGAAGCCAGTTGTCTGCTCAAAAACAAGTTGGTGAGTTGTTGTTACTTATATCTTTAAGTTGGGGTTCACAACAAGGGACAATAGTTCTGCTAACTCTTATTTCTTTGTTGTGAAATGCGGGAAAGCGGTGAAATTCGGTCATTAGCGAAAGCTAGCGGCTAACTGATGCTAGTGGCTACCTGATGCTAGCGGCTAACAGATGCTAGCGGCGCTGCTTGTTACAGCTACAAGAGTAGCCATTAGCGTATCAATGCTAACTCAAAATTTTAGTCGCAACATAAGCTGACATTTCATAGTGGCGTTACAATCGCGCCAATTCAGCACATTGCAGAAGTTAGCAGAAGTAAAGATTAAAAGTTATTATAAGTTATAATGTAAAATTATAAGTTAGTACAGTTGAGTTGACAAAAACCTGAATTCAGAGTTGAGCAAACTCAAAAACAAAACTTAAAATATTTAGTTTAATTGTCCAACTTAAAATTTTATTGAAGTTTGGTGCCTTGAAATTTTGAGTTCACCCAACTTTTCTTTTTTTGCAGTGCAAAAAAGATACACAAAATTACCAAAAAGACAAAATTACTAACAAAAAAAGAGACAAAAAGACATAAAATTACCCAAAAAAAAGACAAAATGACCAACTCCTGTTAGACAGTTGATTCATGATGAAATATTCTCTAAATGTTTGACTGTTGGATTTAAATTTGCACGTCTGATCACATCCAGACAGAAGATTTCCAGCCGACAGCAGAGAGGATTCAGATCTCTACCTCAGTATTCATCTCAACCGAGCCATGAACGGAGCGGTAAAGTGAAGTGGTCCGGTCCAACCCTCTGTCTGTCCATTCACACTCAGCTGAGCCTCATATTCAGCCTCTCACACTGAGGACCAACATCCAAACCTGCAGTTATGCGTCGTTGAAGCTCTCAAGAAAGAAGAGCTGACTGCAGTTTAAAGGCTCCATTTAACGACAGGATTCTGCAGGTTTAAGCATCTTACTTAGACACTATATGTTATTTTCTGCTGCTGGAGACCATCATTACAGTCAGTTTCTCCTGTTAGGATTCCTCCAGCGTTCATCCTTCTGCAGCAGAATTATCCTCAGAGGTCTCCTCCTCTCACAAACAACACATCCACTCACTAAAACCAGTGGAAAAAAGGGAAAAAAAGTAGTTTAAAGATAAAAATCTGTTTTTTTCCTGACGTGGGGCGTCCCAGAGGAGCTGCGAGATGAGCTGTCTTTATCGTTTGCTGTCTGATTTAGGCACTTCAGAGTAAAAACTAAAATCCTTCATCTGGTTAACAAAATGAACTGCAGAAATAAGTGTAAAAATGAGGCTAAAACACAAATAAAAGGTCAGTTTGTGAAGCTTGTGACGGACAACAACACTGATGGATGAAGCTTCTGACAGGAGACCAAATTAAACACACGGTACCTTGATTAAAATGACAGATTTCTCTGGTTTAAACATTTTTGAAAGTTTGTGATAATGTTAATACACAACTCAACTAAATACACAATGGGTTTAGTCCTTTTTAGACATTTTTATGTAGAAAAGTTACATATTAAAACATTTGACAAGTTTAAAACTATGTTTCAAATTAAATCAAAGTTTCCAAGTGTTTGCTTTCTTTATATTTGAGAGAAAAAATGTGTTTTCATGGCCTTTTTCAAAGAATATATGTCCAGAGTTGTGCAAGCTGACACTTCAAAAATGCTCAAAGGTTCAAATTGCCAGAAAAGACACAAAATTACCAAAGAAGACATCAAATTACAAAAAAAAGAAATAAAATTAAAAAACACAAAAAAAATAGCAAAAGACACACAAATTTGCCTAAATAAAACACAAAATTACCAAAAAAATAAACAAAATTACAACAACAACATCAAAACACTAAAAAAAGCCACAAAATTACCCAAAAAAGAAACAAAATTACTAAAAAGACAAAATGACCAAAAAAGAAAAAAAAAACTATAAAAGCCACAAAATGAACCAAAAAATAAACAAAATTACTAAAAAAAGAAACAGAATCAGTAAAAAAAGACACAAAATTACCAAAAAAAACAACAAATTTATCAAAAAAAGATACAAAATAACCAGACAAAAAAACGACCGAAAAAGAAACAAAATACTATAAAAGACACAAAATTACCAAAAAATAAACAAAATTACTAAAAAAAAAAGACACAAAATTACCAAAAAATAAACAAAATAACCAAAAAAACAAAAAAAATTAACCAAAAAACAAGATACAAAATTTCCAAAATAAAACATACAATTACCAAAAAAAAAAGCATTAACTAAGACATAACATGACCAAAAAAGAACAAATTCACCCCCTTAAAAACACACACAAAATGACCAGAAGTAACAAAATGCAACAAAACATCAGAATTTAAAGCTTTTCATTTACCGGCTCTTCCCCGTTCTTCTCCATTCAGTCACTGGACCAACACGTCACATGTTTCTACCTCCAGTCACAGTCTGCAGCAGGTGGTTAAAGGTTTGTGACTAACAGTGTTTGAGCTAAAGTAGCAGCATGTTCTGTACCGATCTCTGTCAAACAGCTGAAGGAGAAAAACCCAAAGAAAGAAGAAAAGAGACGGAACAAAAGCTCACCGTTTCTGGAGTCTGAAGAGAATAAACTGAAGGATGAGGATGTTCTGATTCTGGTTTCGTATCGCCGCTTGTGTTGTTTAGGGCGAGTGACGTCATTGATGGCGTTTGAAGCCTCGGTGGTTCAGGAAATGGTTCGACTTGTGCACCCCTGCCTCTTCAGTCCCATGTGAACGAGTTTTTTCGAAAGCTGGAGAGGTTGTCTCCAAAAAAAGAAACAGACTGAGTCCAAGCACAGTGGAGAAATTGTTGTTTTTAAACTGCAATCAATAAAGTCACAAGCACAATTGATGTCCCATCTCTGCCCCATGCTTTGAAAACACTAACACTTTTAACAAACACCTCATGTCCTATTGGATTTATTTTATCATTGACTGAAATGATGCTGGTAAAGTAAATAATAATGATTACTATATATTATTAATAATTACTAATACACTGCTATTAGCATTACCCACATATTAATCAAAACAACAGATAAATAAATGAACCACACAAAATCAAATTAAGGTGTTTTTATTTCTGTTGGCAGTGATTATTCCCATGCACCAAGAGGCCTCACAAACAGCTCAAAGGTCAATGACGATTTGGACCAGCAGGGGGTTTGTGAGCACATGAAGCCTCAAGATATGAACCTTTTCTCGAACCAGTTGGCTGGAAAGGTTCAAGGCTTCATGAGGCTTCATCTACCCATCACTAGTTTCAGGGTCCAGAGGGTCCAAAGCAAACAGGAGCAGGAGGAGCAGACTGCTTTAGAGCAGGAGGAGTAATCAGGGGAGGAGGAGGAGCTGTGCAGCTGATGAGGAGTCAGCTGACTGGGACTGAGGACGCCTGGTGGACAGGTGTGGGACTGCAGCTCTGCAGGGTTACGGGAGTGTCGTAGCAGAACGAAGAGAGAATTTCAATTCAATCTAAAGTCTCTAAGCTTCACCACTTCTCTGTGACTTCTACTGTTGACCTGCTAGCTCCCCCTAAAGATCATTTTACGTGATAAATATGTCGTTTTCAACGATGAAATTACAGTGGAGAACAAGAAAAACACGTTTGGGGAAACTGAGACTGAACATGTTCCAAAAAGTAGAAGGAAAGCAGGATTAGATCATCACAAAATTACTAAAATAAAACATAAAATGACCAAAAAAATACACAAAATTACCAAAATAAAACAAAAAATTACTTAAAAAGAAACAAAATGACCAATAAAATACGAAAAATGACAAAAAAAGAAGCACTCATTTATCACTACAACAAAAGGTTGCCAAAAGATATAAAATTATCCAAGAAAAAAATGACTGAAGAACACACAAAATTGCCACAATGAAACATAAAGGGGAAAAAATGTTTTAAAAAACCCTCAAAATTACAAAAAAAGGCAAAAAAATGCAAAGAAAAGAGACGAAATGACCAGACAAGAAACAAAATTAACAAAAAGAAACAAAAGAACCAAAGCACACAACAAATTAACCCCCCAAAAGCCCAAAAGTACCAAAAAGGACTCATTAACAAAAAAGAGAAAGCCCAAAAAAGGATACAAAATGACAAAAAATGACAAAAAATGACAAAAAATGACAAAAAAATGACCCCAAAAAAGACACACAAATTACCAAAACAACAAAAAAAATCCAAAACAAAGACACAAAATTACCAAAATTTGAAATAAGTACCAAAAAAAGTTTTTTCTTAAATCCAAAAAAGACACAAAATTTGTTTTATATAAAACATAACAAAATAAATATAATAAGAAAATAAAACAGGGGGAAAAAACAGGAAATTAAAGCCCAAAATTAGGATCAAATGGATATGTAATACTTTGAACCCTTAATGTCAGTCACAGAAAAATTACTTCTCTTAATTTCTTTTTTAAAACTGATTTTTCTGGGTTAATTGCACCATGTTGACCTGCTATCTCCCTGAAAAACCCTTCCAGTGATAAACATGTCGAGTTCAGAGATGAAACTGCAGCGGAGAACAAGAAAAACACAATATTTTGGGAGAGTGGGAGTAGAAGGGAAGCAGATTAGAGACCCTCAGAGGGGGATTAATTGCCACTTTATGCATGCAGTCCCATTAATCTGTGGCCCTTTGTCGTTAGTTTGCATCAGAGTGTTATTATCTCCGGCTGAATGTGTGTGTGAGACGTTACGGAGCTACAGGTGTCTGTTCTCTCCGTGTTTATAACGTCGTTGGGAGGAAACTGAAGGAGACAAACAGACAAACAGACAGTTTGTTCATTATTCTAATTTCCTCCTAATGACTGCATGGTTGATGCATCACCATCTGGCACACACACACACACACACACACACACACACACACACAAACACACACACACACACACACACACACACACTGTGCGCTGTGATAATGCAGCCATTGAATCTAATGACAGCGCACCGCTTGTCGTAATGAGACTCCAGTTTGTTTGACGCCGATCCAGTCGCAAAGCATGATGGGTAAACTGGCTCGTTGGCGACAATTAGCTTCTCGTGGAAATGACTCAAGTGTTTGTCCTTACAAACATTTTTTTTATTTTTTCTCAAAGGATGCACGCTCTGAGAGAGGCGAGTCGTGGTCACAGTCAATGTGACGCCGGGTTGCCAGATTGTAAATAAAGAAGCGGCCGCGTTGCCAGGTCATCAGCGAGACTCTTCCTCTGCAAATTGGGTTGTAACTCAGCACGGTGAATCATGTCGAGTGTGTGTGTGTGTGTGTGTGTGTCGTGCTCAGACACAGGCACTTGAACTAAATTGCCCCCCTGGTACCCACAATGCATCTGGAGCTGGCAGGAGTGTCTGTCTGTGTGTTTAAACCTCAGCTGCTTCGCTGCGACCCGTCGACGATGAACTGCTGCTGAGAGTTTCCTCCTGGCAAGTTCTGACCTTGGCGTCCTGAAACATCCTGAGATCGTGATGTTCTAGAGACGTTTGAGACGTTTGTGACGTTTGTACGGGCAGCAGAAAACGACACATGTTCACGTTTCACCGCCCTCTAGCCACCGTGGTGATTTGTATAAAACACAAAAGTCGCAGTTAGCGAAAGCAAAGCAAAAATAAATCATGAAATGACCCACACAAACCCCCACAAAGTGACAGATTAGAAAGAAAAATACCAAAAAAGAAAAAAACTTACCAAAAAGAGACCCCAAATTACCAAAAAAACATGAAAAATGACAGAAAGACAAAAAAGACACAATATGACCAAAAACATAAAATTACAAAAAAAAAAAAAATTCAAAAATAAAACATAAAATTACAAAAAAGACACGAAAATACCAAAATAAAAGATAAAATGACACAAAGACACAAAATTACCAAAATAAAACATAAAATGACCAAAAAACACCCCCACAAAGTGACAGATTAGAAAGAATTTTACCAAAAAAGAAAAAAATTAACAAAAAAAGACCGAAAATTACCAAAAAAAACATTAAATGACAGAAAGACAAAAAAAGACACAATATTACCAAAAACATACACAAAATTACCAAAAATATACACAAAATTACCAAAATAAAACATAAAATTACACTAAAAAATACAATTACAAAAAATACACAATAACACCAAAATAAAATATAAAATGACACAAAGACACAAAATTACCAAAATAAAACATAAAATTACCAAAAAAGACATAAATGACAAAAAAGACAAAAAAGGACACAGAATTATAAAAAACAACAACACAATGTTATCAAAATTGACACAAAATTACTAAATAATACATAAAATACCACACAAAAGTACCAACAAAGAGACCAAGAGAGTATGATTTACTGTATATGACTGTTTATTTTTATTTATTTTGAAAATTATTTTTACAGTGTATGTCTGTCTCAAAATGTAATGAGACTGTAAAATCTATCTATTTATCTATCTATCTATCTATCGATCTATCGATCTATCTATCTATCTATCTATCTATCTATCTATCTATCTATCTATCTATCTATCATCTATCCATCCATCAATCCTTCCATCCATCCATCCCTCTCTCTCTCTCTCTCTCTCTCTCTCTCTCTCTGTCATCTCTTCTGTGTCTGTGTTCATTTCTTTTCTAAATGTCCTGCAGAGATGGATTTTATATCCTCCATCCATCATCTTTGCAGAGAGATGTAACCTGAAGAAACAGCCCACGCCTTACACACACACACACACACACACACACACACACACACACTCACACACACGCCGCAGCGCTGTGTATGTGTGTGTCTGTGTGTGTGTGTCTGTGTGTGTGTGTGTGTGTGTGTGTGTGCATGCACGCTCAGGGATATAATAGAGGTTAAGCAAAAAGGCAACGTGACTTTGGCTGCCTGAAGGAAAGAGATGAGGGAAGTGTGTGTGTGTGTGTGTGTGTGTGTGTGTGTGTGTGTTTTAGCTGAATAACTAAATTTTCATTCCGATGTTAAAAACGACCCTGAACATGAATGTATCTCCGCCTCTCTCTCTCTGTTTCTCTGCCAAGGATGCTCTCCTGTCTGTCAGGTGACCTCCGTACACACACACACAAACACACACACACACACACACACACACACACACACAGATGTTGCCGCAGTAACAGTAAACAGAGCTGTTGTGTTTGATTGACAGGTCTGATCTGAGCTCAGAGGAACTGAAAGCTGTTTATGTGTTCAGGAATAAAACAGGTGAATAAAACTGACAGACACCACGGCTGCTTCTGATTGGCTGACAGACCTGTCAATCAAAGTATTCACTCAACCAATCATCCTGCTGTGTTCTTCACATAGATTCTGTTATTTAACTCCAGTGCATCACTTGCTTTTATAACAGTAAAAGTAAATAAAAGTAATTTATCTTTCATTTAGAGCAGAGGACGTGCTGCTACAAAGAGCGTAAAGTCCGCTGAGGGGCGGCAATAGTGGTGGATGGGTCAAAAATAAACCTGGCCTTTGACTTTGGAGATTTTTGTTTGTGTTACATGGGGAAAAAAGTAAATATTGTTATTTTTAATCTACCTGTAACATTACCTTTGTCATGTACGTAACCACCAGACATTTTTTTTTAATTTTCTATCCTCGTTTGCTCCGAGTTCCTTTTCAAATAACCAAAATGCTCGTTAGTCCCATTGTGGTGGCCTTTTGACAGCATCCTTGAGGGTTTACTGGGTTTGGATGGTGGGGACCTGGATTTAGGTTCCCCTAGCACCCCTTATGGTATACATATGGCAAACGCTGTATGAGATGAACTGGGCCTTCCATTAACTCCAATCTAAACACAAACATAAAATGACCAAAAAAAAGAAAAGACAAAAAAAGACACAAAATTACCAAAAACAGACACACAATTACCAAAATAAAATCTAAATCCATCTGCAGCAATATTTGATGTTTAGAGCAATGGTCGCAGTATAAAGACCATAAAGTCCGCTGAGGGGCAGCAATAGTGGCGGATGGGTCAAAAATAAACCTGGACATTGACCTGGGGGATTTGTGTTTGTGTTATGGGAAAAAGCAAAAATTAAAAAAATAGCAAAGAAACACAACATTACTAAAATAAAACATAAAATGACAAAAAAAGGACACAAAATGACAAAAAAGAACCAAAATGACCAAAAAGTTACAAAAATACCAAAATAAAACATGAAATTACCAAAGAAGAAACAAAATGACAATAAAGACACAAAAATACCAAAATAAATCATGAAAGAAACAAAAAAAAGAAACAAAATGACAAAGACACAAAATCAACAAAAAGGGACAAAAAATGACCAAAAGTGACAAAAATTCCAAAGAAACACAAAATTACCAAAATAAAACATAAAATGACAAAAAAGACATTACAAAAAATAAACAAAATGACCAAAAAGGCACAAAAAAGACACAAATTTACCAAAATAAAAGATGAAATGATCAGAAAAAGAAACAAAAAGACACAAAATGACCAAAAAGAGACCCCGAATGACCAAAACAAACCATAAAATGTCCTTAAAAAAGAAATAAAATGACAAACAAAGACACAAAATCAACCAAAAGAGACACAAAATGACTTATCCTAAAAATATCGTAAATGCTTGTTGGTCCCATTGTGGTGGCCTTTTTACAGCATACTTGAGGCTTTACTGTAAAATAATACAATAAACTTCAAGAAATTGGTCTAAAAAGTAAGATATTTGGCTCAGGAGTTGGTGGAGACCCAACACGGAGCTAAAAGAGAGAAAATATTGGACTTAGATGAATCAGGTGGACACAAACACAGAGACAAATTAATCATTACCATGTAAACTGGCAAACTTTTTTTATTTACAGTGTAGACAGACATAAAAAGACAAAAAATTACCCCAAAAAAAAAATGTAATGACCCCCCCAAAAAAATGTAATGACCAAAAAAAGAAACAAAATGAAAATTCAGACTCAAAAATGCCAAAATAAAACATAAAATTATCAGAAAAAGGAGAAAAAAAGATAAGAAATGACCAAAACAAACCATAAAATGACCCAAAAAAAGAAAGAAATAAAATGACAAACAAAGACACAAAACCAACCAAAAGAGACACAAAATTACTTATCCTAAAAATATCCTAAATGCTTGTTGGTCCCATTGTGGTGACCTTTTGGGTTTACTATAAAATAATACAATACACTTCAAGAAATTGGTCTAAAAAGTCAGATATTTGGCCCAGGAGTTGGTGGAGACCAAACATGGAGCTAAAAGAGAGAAAATATTGGACTTAGATGAATCAGGTGGACACAAACACAAAGACAAATTAATCATAGCGATGTAAACACGTTTTTTACAGTGTAGACAGACAGATAGGCTTTTAAATGTGTCTGTGCAGTAAAAATAAAAGCTGTTCATCATCAGATTTATGATGGTGCTGCTTGTTATGTTCTGACCTTTATCTCACCACGACGCTCCCAAGAGATGTAAATCTGTTTTTAGAGTCCAGCTGAAAAATGGCAGCTTGGAGACAGAAAACAGAGACGAGATGGATAAAAGCAGTGAATTAAAATCATATGATTAAAAAACACAACACAGAAAGTATTGAATATTCAGCACATCAGTGTAAAAATCATCAACATTTCAGCTCAGTTGCTGTTTTTTTTTTTTTTATCACAGTGAGTCACAACAAGCAGCAGCTGCAGCGACTCAGTCTGTGTTTCTGTTTGTTTTAATTGCTTTAGTTGTATCAATATCTGTGAGGACACAATCCATCCTTCAGTGCTTCATGTACAAAATATAACAAACTGAACTCATGACAAGAAGTTTTATTGGACAAGTTGACTGTGTTTCTGTTGCTTGTGTACAAACAGCTAAAATAAGGACAATAAGGTGGGACAAAGACAAACATTTCATGAGTTATGAACAACAAACAAAGATGACATTTACACACAGTGGAACAATAGAGCAGGAGAGCAAAAGGAGCAGCAACAACACTGAGAGATTAATGTATATACATGACGCAGCTGGATATGAGATTATAAATACATGCAGTGCACAAGTCAGAGTCTTAAATCTTATTCAAAATGATGCAAAAAAAAGAAACAAAATGACAAAAAAGACACAAAATTACCAATAACTGACACAAAATGACCTAACTAAAACATATAATGACCAAAAAAAAGAAACAAAATGACAAAAGATAGAAACAAAATGACAAAAAAGACACAAAATGACCAAATACAGGTACAAAATGATCTAAATAAAACATAAAACATCCAAAATAAAACATACAATTACAAAAAAAAAGAAACAAAATGACAAAAAAGACACAAACTTACCCAAATGAATCATAAAATTACAAAATAGGAACAAAATGACAAAAAAGACACAAAATTACCAAAATAAAACAAAAAATACTAAAATTACACATAAAATTACCAAAATTAAACATAAAATTACCAAAATTAAACATAAAATTACCAAAAAAACAAACAAAATAGCAAAAATAAAACATAATACAACCAAAAAAAGAAACAAAAAAAGACCAAAAACAGACATCAAATGTCCAAAAGAGACCTAAATGAGCAACAGTATTGGGATGAAAAACAAAAGTTTTATTTTCTGGACTATGCACCTCCAGTTTTTGCAAGAGCAAATGTCTGAAGGTGGAAACTCATTGTGAAAGGTCTTTTGTCACTCCCGTTGCTCATGTCGTCCTTGTAACACCATAACCCTCTGCAATAAAGTGCATTTATTGTACTTTTTAAACTATCTCTTATAACGCTGCAACAGAAAGTTATTTTCCCTAACCCTAGAGAAGTAGTTTTGTGGTATAATAGTAAGGAAACTTTAGCATTTAACTTAATAAAACTGCTTTGTTTTCAGCGAGCGTCCATCGAATAGACTAATAACAACCTGCCGTACCTGCCACAACATGTTTCATGTTCATGTATTAAGATACGAGCCCCACTGTGGAGGCTTGTAACTTTCTGTTTTTACTTGAATGTCTATGACTGTTACAGAGCATATTATGTCCTTTCATGATGGTTAAAATGTGAAATTACAAAAGAGTGGAGTTATTAATTTGTTGTTTTAATCTTGTTCCAATTAAGCTTTAGACATTTGTTCCTGCAAAGAAAAAAAAAATCCTCAATAGCTGAAATTGATTCTTTCACAGGTTATATTACCCTCTAATCAATAATAAATATTATATATTTGTATGTAAAGTAAAAGAATCAATAATATTTGTGGCGAAGGCTCCAAATAACATTCATGTGTTTGAAACTGAGACGTTGCAGCCAACAGTTAATGCAGCAAATGAACCGCTTCACTGAAGGTCTGGTCACTACTGCAGAGTGTGTGTGTGTGTGTGTGTGTGTGTGTGTGTGTGTTTCCAGGAGAGAGAGAATGAGAGAGACGGATCAGTATTGGATTTTTAGTCGTTTATATTCAGCAGGGGTTCACAGAAACTCACTGCTACAGTATCACACACACACACACACACACACACACACACACACACACACACTCGACTCCTATATAGAAATCCATTAGAAGTTATTGTTCGTTGGCGTGTTTCTGCGGCAGCTTTTGCTGAATAAAAACTGTTGATTCAATTCCAAAGTTTATTGTCCCGTGAGGAAGATTTGGTTTGCAGAAACGTTTTGGTGTTTTGTTTTTTTTTGTTGTTTTTTTACGATGAAAACAATAAAAACATATAAAAATGTGCGCAGCAGATGCAGAGCAGCGTGATGCGATCAGAGCTGAGTGGATGAGAGTCAGACCTGCAGAGTGGGAATCAGCTGTAATGGAGTTAGAGCGAGCGGAGGAAACCTGCTGAAGTAACAGTTAAACGTGATTACGGAGGCGGAGGCCCTGCTGGAGCCCCCTAGGGACCGCAGAGGTCATTACACGCAGCAATATGAAAGATGATAAACAACAAAGTATCATACCAATGCTCTTAAAGGCTTCAGACAGCTGCTCCTGCACCAACAGGCTCAGGATTAGTGGAAGGCAATAAAAGAGGACGAGTTTAAAACGAACCACCAGGTTGGATCAATTCAATAAATGAGAACTCCATCAAGTTCCAGTGAAACATTTTATTTAACCCTCTGAGCCCCAACAACAGTAGAGCAGGAGAGCAATATTATAAATACATGCTAGATAAAACATAAAATGAACCAAAAAGAAACACAATGACAAAAAAGACACAAAATAACTAAAAACAGACACACAATTACTAAAATAAAACACACATTTACCAAAATAAAACATAAAATGGCCAAAAAAAGACAAAAAAGACACAAAATTACCAAAATAAAACATAAAATTACCAAAATAAAACATAAAATGACAAAAAAAGACAAAAAAGACACAAAATTACCCAAAATAAAACATAAAATTACCAAAATAAAACATAAAATGACAAAAATTAAATGAGACTCCATCAAGTTCCAGTCAAACATTTTATTTAACCCTCTGAGCCTCAACGAGACGTTTCAGGCTCTCTTTTTTTACATTTTACTCACTTTGTACTTTAAATCTATAAGTCCTGCAGCTCCATGGAAACAGCACAATCATGGCTAGAAGTGGGAACAACTCAAATATGTATTTGTGCAGAATAACACAGTTAGAATGACAGAAATTTAAAAAAATTATACATTTTTCAGAGCTGGACGATGTGGCTGGGGAGAGCGGCGCCTGGAATGCCCTGCTTAGCCTGCTGCCCCCGCAACCCGGCCCCGGATAAGAGGATGTGAATGGATGGATGGATGGAAAAATATATATTTTTGAATTTTAATAACATGAAATTTATATATAAACACTTTTCAAAGTGCCCACAAATGTCACAAATTTTGTAAAAAAAGAACACAACATTACAAAAAAGACACAAACGTTGCCCAAAAGACATAAAATAACCAAAAAAAAGGCAAAACATTTAAAAAAATTAACAAAGAAAGACATAAAATTACCCACAAACACATAAAATAAAAATAAAAAATACGTAAAATGGCCAAAAAGGAAACAAAATTACCAAAAAATACGTAAAATGACCAAAAAGTAAATTTACAATTACCAAAAAAGACACAAAATTATGACATAAAATGACCCAACAAAACTACCAAAAATCACAGAAAAGGACAAAAAAAAGCATAAAATTACCAAAACAGGTTTCTTCACAAATTGTACATATTAAAGTATTGTCATGTTTCCAGCCTCTCCTGTCCTCTCCTCTCTGCTCTGTGTAAACAGCCTCTCCTGTCCTCTCCTCTCTGCTCTGTGTAAACAGATTCTCAGTGAATATTCAGTGTCTCTGAGGAGCAGAATTTAATGTTTTTAACAGGATCTGGTTAGTGCAAACGCTTTATTTTAAACACAAGTTTTTGTCACTTTTTATCACAGAAAAATTGGTAACCGATGATCCGTTCAAAGAATGTCAGAAAGTTGAATTTTTGACGAAAATGCTTTCTAAACGCTGTATTTTTGGCAGTATTTTATAGGTAACCCAATAGAGATTCAGAGGTTTTATTTTATTCCACTTATTCTATTTATTGATTAATATATTGATTTTTTTAAATGTTATTGTTGTACATTTTAGTCCTGCAAAATTGCATTTATTTTTATTCATTTCAATTTTATTTTTATATTTCAATATTTTGTCTGTGAAGCACTTTGGGCTGCTTGTTTATATTAAAAATTATAATAATAATAATAATAAAGTTGAGTTTAAAGTTGGATATCTTTCCGTTATATAAGCGGCTGCAGCTTTAGCTTAGCACAAATACTGTAAACATGCCGTCTGGCTCTGTCTGAAGTTAATAACCTACCAGCTCAATCATTAATGAATCAATCAATTAATGAATTAATATCACATTTTTTTAATCTGTACACAAACTAAAGAGCAGCGTGGTCCCGTGCTCTGCAGCCTGAGCTTCTCCTGTTTGTTTCTTATTTGCACCGTGAGACATTTTTCAGTTGTGACTTTATTTATTATTATAAAAAAACATGAAATCATTCAGGTTATTAATGATGCTCGGGCAGCAGCGTGTGCTATGTGTGTGTGTGTGTGTGTGTGTGTGTGTGTGTGTGTGTGTGTGTGTGTGAGTGAGAAACAGAAACAGTAAATAGTGATGAAGCAGCAGAGTTCAGTTCAGTCAGCTAAATGCTAATCACACGTCCAAACCAAAGCTGCACTCATCAATCCTCCTTTCATCCCTCCTTCATTATTTCCTTTTCTCCTCCCTCCATCTCTCCATCGCCTTATTCCTCATCTCCTACCTTCCTTCCTTCCTTCCTTACTTCCTTTCCTTCTCTCCTCTTCCTTTCCTCTCATCTTATATTCCTCGAGGCCGTCCTTCTCCACCTTTCTTCTTCTTTTCATGTTCTTTCTCCGTCTTCTTACCCCCCGTCTGTTTCTCCTTCTCCTTGGCTCTTTTCCTCCGTCCTTCCCTTCATCTCCAGCCTTCCTTTGAACTTGTTTCCTCCCTTCCTCTTCTCCTGCTTTCCCCCCATTTCTCTCTCCGCCTCTACAGAGAGCGAAGATAACGGCTCCAGTTCCCCGTCTGACGGCGAAAAAAAAGGTAAAAGGAGAGAAAATATTCCATTGTTTCAGGTTTATCTGCTGTCCCTGTCACTGCTCCTACTGCACACTGTCCAACCTGCAACACACACTACTATTACTGCAATGTTTCAACAGGAATTATCATCATATTTACACGTCATACAAAAATTTAGGGCCACAAAGACAAAACGCTGTGTGTCAAAATCATAAAAGCCCCAAAAAACATCCATTAAATGTGAACATTTTAAGAAGAATACTCATTAATTCCCCAAATCCTGCAGGTTACATGTGAAGGAACCATAAAATACACTTTGAATTGTTTTGGAGGTGAACAAACATTTACAATTACCAAAAAAGACACAAAATTATGACATAAAATGACTAAAAATACCCCACAAAACTACCAAAAATCACAAAAAAAGGGAAAAAAAGCATAAAATTACCAAAACAGTTTTCTCCACATATTGTACATATTGAAGTGCTGTCATGTTTCCAGCCTCTCCTGTCCTCTCCTCTCAGCTCTGTGTAAACAGCCTCTCCTGTCCTCTCCTCTCTGCTCTGTGTAAACAGCCTCTCCTGTCCTCTCCTCTCTGCTCTGTGTAAACAGCCTCTCCTGTCCTCTCAAAAACTTCCATTAAATGTGAATATTTTATGAAGAATACTCATTAATTCCCCAAATCCTGCATGTTACATGTGAAGGAACCATAAAAGACACTTTGAATGGTTTTGGAGGTGAACAAATGGTGATCCTACCAAGGAAGGATCCTTGACATTGGGATACGGCCACGGTCTGGAGAGACAGACACCCGAGACGGGACGGGAGTTGAGAAAATAACAAAACTTTTAATGAAAAGATTCAGTATGTTTCCTTCTACTAAGTAACTCAACTTAAAGAACGATATATCACTAATGAGAGGCCTTGTAGGCCAAAATTCATTCTTCCCTCTCACATACATAATTTCACCTCTCACACAGACACATTTTTGTTGAATGTGAGAGGTGAAACTGTGTATGTGAACACTGGGTTGAAAGTGTTGAAAGATAATAAGAAGTGCACACATGAAATCGTGGCGTGAGTGTTTGGTTCCTCTCAGTTATAAAGTGTGTTGCAGCTCTCTGAAGGCTGGATATGAAAATGAGAAGAGGTCCGTGAGGTGTGTTTGTTTGCTCCTTGACCTCATTTCTCCATCCTTTCATCTCCTCTCTCTCTCTTTCTCTTTCTCTGTCCTGTTTACTTCATCTTCTTCTTCTTCTCCTTCCTCTTCTTCTTTTGTCCTTTTGTTCTGCAGCTTCTTCTTCTTCTTCCTCTACTTTCTGCTCCTTTGTGTTTTATTCTCCTGTTCTCCTTCCCACTCATTACTCACTTCTTTGTATTCCTGTCTTTCCTGCTTCTTTCATTTTTCTCTCTGTTTATGTTCTTTATTCTCTCCTTCCATCCCCTACTATTTTTTATTTCTTTCTCCCCTTATATTTAAACACTTCCCTCCTCCTTCGTCTCTCTTCCCTTTTTTTGCATTTTCCATCTGATCTTGCTTCTTTACATCTTGCAGACAGTATTTCTCATATTTTATATTATATCTATTCTATTGCTTTTATTCCCTGTGTTCTCCTTTCTCTCTTTAGTTTCTCCTCCCCATGAAACCTCTTTTTTCAGTCTTCTTGAAGGGGAAAACCCAAGAGCCTGAACAGTGGATTAAAAGCAGCAGTGCCTTAAACCTGCATTATTTCAAATGACCAGCAGGGGGCGACTCCGCTGGCTGCAAAAAGAAGTCCAATTGCATGAAAATGAGCCGAGTTGTGACTTGATTTCTGACCTCAATAAAGATTCTCATAATGAGTTTATGGTCTCAATCTTTAGTTTCAAGCCTTCTTCAATAAAACAGGATGTTCATTTAATCAATTATGGTCCAAATTAGAGGAAAATAGACAATAAAGCAGGTATGCTTTGGGGGCGGGCCTAGTAAAAATTGTTATTTTACAAATACACAAATATTTACTGTATATTATGCATATTTTTTCTATAATTTTTTATACATTTTTTGCAACTTTTAATTTGTCAATTAATAAAATGGGATGCTATAGACTTTTTAAATATTACAGTAAATATGTATTACAGTAAAACTTCAAATTTAATATAAAATATTTTTAAAATTGGAAAAAGTCTGGCATCAGAAGTTGCCTCAACTTACTTTCATATTAAAGACAAAAAACTTTAGCTTTTCTACAGATAAATATATTTTGAATACAGATATTTCCTGTATAGTATCGGAATTTTTAAAATAATGTATCTGTAAAATATCTTACACTGTAAAAAAAGAAAAAAAGAAGGGAATAGTACAAAACTTTTAAACGGTAGAAAACACAGTTTTTTTCATGTAAAATTAAGAAATATCCTAATGACACAATTACCCAAGAAACAAAGGCACTGCTCTGTCTAGTTTTTGTTGGTATTTACATTTATATTTACAGTAGAAAACCCGCTCACTATATTTTTATGGTTTTATTGTGAAATTATAGGGATGAAAACGGGTGTGTGAAATGATAGGTCGTTATTGTTGACGTTTTATTTTTTTAAATGTATTATTACTATTTTTCTTTTTTGTGTCTTGTTGTTTTGTTTGTTTGTTCATTGTTGTCTCATTGTGACTACATGGGTGTAAGTGTACTTATGTGTATGTAAGTTAACAACAAGTTATGTATGTTAATAATGGTAAAAATAAGTTTATATAGTACATTACTATGTGTTATACATATATAGTATTGTTGTTATATAAGTGAATATAGTAAATTAACATAGAGAGAAGGGATTTAATAAGCTTTGACTCCTTTTGAACACAAATAAGTGTTGAGTCTTGTTGTTTCATTTTGTGTTGTTGTCTTGTATTTATTGTTGTTCGTTTGTTTTTAATTGTTCATCTTTTATTTTGTGTTCAAATAAATTCTCAATCAATCAATCAATCAATCAATCAATCAAGTTCTGGCAACCAAAGCTGCTGGTATTTTATCATAAATTAAACATTTTTCTTTTTTTACAGTGTGTTTGTGTTTGGCAGTACGGTGTTTTCCATCTCAGGTTGCTTCATTTCATCTTGCAAACAATATTTTATCACTATTTTTCTCCTCTAATTATCCCTCCATCACTGTTCCCTTCCTTTACATCTTTCCTTTATTCTTAATCAACTCCTCCTTTCTTCCTTTCTTTGCATATTCCATCTTAAGTTGTTTCAAACAGTATTTGATTGCTCTTTTCTCCTCTATTTATCTCTCAAGATCCCCTCCCTCCTTCCCTTAATTTCTCCTTCTCGTCATCTCTTCCTCCTCTCCTCCCCTCCTCCTCCTCCTCCTCCTCTTCTCCTTCCCTCTCTCCATCCTTCGGAGGGAGAAATTGATTTGATCACTAATTGTGCTGAAACAAACAGAAGTTGATTAATTCATGTTTGCGCTCTCTCGCTCTGATAAATGAGTCGGCGCGTGGAAAAAACAAACTTGTTAACACGAGAGAGAGATAGAGAGAGAGAGAGAGAGAGAGAGAGAGAGAGAGAGAGAGAGAGAGAGAGAGAAAGAGAGGGAGAGAGAGAGAGAGAGAAAGAGAGGGAGAGAGAGAGAAAGTTAAACTCTGGTATTGTGAGCAGTAAATGGGATCACTGCCTCGTTTAGCCCGCTGGCTAATTAGAATTCAGCGTGTGTGTCCATTTGTTGGTATTCAGTGTGTGTGTGTGAGTGTTTATTTTCATTGTGTGTGTGTTGTGTGTGTGTGTGTGTGTGTGTGTGTGTGTGTGTGTGTGTGTGTGTGTAGTCATTGATCAGACTGACAGAGACTTATTATGGTGTCACTTTATGTGACCCCTTTTGACCCTGCTGGCGGTGAAAGTGTGTTTATGTTTTATGTGTGTGTGTGCGTATGTGTGTGTGTGCGTGTGTGTGTGTGTGTGTGTGTTTCCTGCTAATGACTTGTCAGCTTCCACCACAAGTGCTAAAGGTGACGCTTCCTCCCTCGAGACACACACCCACACTTATCCACACACACACACACACACACACTGAATGCAGAAGAACACATTGTTTTCTTCCTCTCAAACATAAATATCTCTGAATGCTCGAGCTGCGAGAAGAATTTATATGAAAGCAACTCGATTACAGTTCTGTAACGTGAAGCTACAGTCCGGTCATCTAATCACACGCTGACATTCTGCTTACTAATAACTATTTACCGCACACTGCATGCTAACTGAATGATTAAGTATAATATAATAAGCAGACTCTTCACACTGAAGCATGCTCTGCATCACACGGCTGCACTTGATTGACAGCTCCCTCCGACCCGGCCGTCAGCTCCCACATCTCAGAGAAGCAAATTTCCAAACTGGCGTTATTTGCATAAACTGTCCACTATTAGGGAGCTAAAAGTGTACTTTATCGCCTGAAAAAAACAATTAAATGACAAACTAACCGCTTCTTATCGCGGCTCAAAACCTCCGACAGCTGCCTGTCAGCCGCTCTCACACCTCCCAAACAGCCGTTATTTGGATAATATTACCAAACATTGGGAGTCGGAAGGGCTAAAAACTAAGAACCACTTTGGACCCACACATCTGACTAAAAAAATACATTTCGGGGCAGCTGAGTGTTTCTGGTATGCTCACAACTCGAAGAAATTTCTCTCCCAAAATTGATCCTAGAATTGTTAATTCTCTGCAGAAATACAGACCCAAGGTGATTAATCAAAAACTTTTAAAAAAATGTTTTCAATTAACATTTTCAAAACTTAAAAGCATTGTTGTTCTCTTTTTTTTCTTTTCTTTAATATATTTTTTTGGGCATTTTGTAGCTTTATTGAGAGAGAGAGATATAGAGAGTGAAAGGGGGAGACAGAGGGGAAGACATGCGGGAAAGGGCTCCGAGCTGGATTCGAACCCGGGCCGCCCGTTTACGAGGACTGGGCCTCTGTGGTATGCGCTCTACCAGGTGTGCCACTGGGAACAGCATTGTTGTTCTCTATTGTCTCGAGACTATCTCTCCAATCAGTTACATATATCATAAGTACGGGGTCTCAGGAGAGAGAGTCTCTTCACTCATAGAACCAAGTTACAGTGTAACCCGTACACTCTCTGCCTTACAGTCATAGAAAAAATAATTAGACCACCCTTTTTCTTCAGTTTATTGTTCATTTTAATGCCTGATGCAACTAAATGTGCATTTGTTTGGACAAATATAATGATAACAACAAAAATAGCTCATAAGAGTTTAATTGAAGAGCTGATATCTAGACATTTACCATAGTTTTATTGATAATAACCAAAATCTTTATCAAGAAAATCATGTAAAATGTCTACCAATCAATGAAAATTTGTTTGAACACAGGGTTAACGTTAAGAAATGATCAGTTTGATTAGATTTAGGCACCAAAACTATCATAGTTTGGGTTAAAATGAGGATGTTTATTCAGCAATTTAAGTTACGTACGCAGGTTAAAAACATCACCTAAGTTAAAATAACTCAACACCTGACTTCCTCCGTTTCTCGGGTCACAATAACTACAGCCACAAGATCAGGGATGGGCAACTTAAATGCTGCAGGGGGCCACAATTTTTCATGTTCACTACCACAGGGCCACATATAGGACCGTGCACTTAACCAGATATGATGAAACTGCAATTTTAAATATGTTTACAGTGCAGTAACTTAACATATTTCATGCTCAAATGTATGTATAACAGTATAAATAGGAATACAAAAGGTGTGAAGCAAATAAAAAATAACCACTTACTGTGATTTCTTTTTTTTTTTCAGTACAAGAACAGCAGACCAACATTAATTGCAAGAAGTAATTTTGTGCATTTTTACACTGCACTTTTAAGATTTCATGCTCAAATGCATGTAGTTGTACTGAGGGCCACTTCAAGTGAGGGTGCGGGCCGTATGCGGCCCCCGGGCCTCCAGTTGCCCATCCCTGCACTAGAGGTTGCCATTTAACATTAAACATAAGTGTGGGTTATAATAAGCACAAAGAACCTATAGGGACGTCTGAAAACACAACTTTTTTGCACAGACAACAATGTATTTGGCTGCTTTGGGTAGAAAAGTTGAGCTGACTGCATCAGCTCTGCATCAGCTCAACTTTTCTTCAGCTTCAGTCGGAGGAGAGGGCATCAAAACAAACTCCACAGCCTCACATGTTCTGCTTTATCATATATTTTAACGTGGGCACCAGACTGTTTGAGTCTCAGAGGGGAAAAGTTTCTCCAGACTTCACACAGAGACGACGGATGAATATGCATGAAGGTGTAATTTCAGTCGTGTATCTATAAAAATGTAAAGTCTGTTTTTTATGCAGCTTTGCTTTGAGAAAATTTAGGTTTTTGCAAATAAACTAGTCTAAAAACGCATTTACCTTGCAACTCTGAGGAGCCTGAATGAACCCGAGACATTATGGGGATTGGATTGGACGGCTAACAACGACTGTTTTCTACAAGGAATACCATCGCTGGAGTTCCGATTATGGATTCTACAAAAGGACCCAAGAGGTGTTTGTTGTTTACCCATTAAACTGAAGGGAAACGCTGCATTTTCACCACTGTGACAAAAAAAATCCATAAAGGTCACAACCCTGAGAACAATCATTATATCCTGATTAATAAATCCTCAAATCAGACATTTGAACAACATAATGGCAAGGCAAGGCAAGTTTATTTGTATAGCACAATTCAACACAAGGTAATTCAAAGTGCATCAACATTAAAACAGCAAGACACAATTGAAAACAGTAAAAACAGTCAATTAAAACAGGGAAATAAAAATAAAGATACAAATAAGATAAAATAAGATACAGCAGGATAAGAAAAGAGATAAAATAATAAAAAGCACAAGTCAAACATTGCATAGTTAAAAAGTAATGGCAGTAGAGTAGAGCAGATTAGTGTTAAAGTTAAGAGTACGCTGCAGTAAACAATAGTGTTTTTAGTCCTGATTTAAAGGAGCGGAGAGTGTTATTGCACCTCTCAGCTCACAGCTTTGAATAAAACGTGGCAAAAACTCCCTCACAACCACCCTGAACACCCTAGCAACCATTTAGAAAGCACAAAAGAAAATGTATGAATAGTTTGTTCAGATGATCAAAGACGAGAGTCAAAGTTCATGTTTCTGCAGCAGAGAGAAACTGAAGTCACATCATCTCTCTCTCTCTCTCTCTCTCTCTCTCTCTCTCTCTCTCTCTCTGTGCTGTCGGGGCGTTCAGCGCTGCGTGGCGACCTCCGACCTTTCGACGGACGACCCCTCTGCACCACTTTCTTTCTGTGACTTCCACTCCGGTGGGACTAACCTTGTTAAATAAAGCTTCATCTAAAATAACTCCATCCTGCCTGTCTGCCCCGCTCCGCTGTAAATCCTTCATCAAACACAGAGAAGAGAGCCGATCAATATCAAACCACCAACACTGAGGAGAATCTGTGTGTGTGTGTGTGTGTGTGTGTATGTGTGTGTGTGTGTGTGTGTTCTGTGCTTTATCCTCTGAGTGATGGTGCTGACAACATTGTTTTATTAGCGAAATAAAGCTCAGTCAAGGTCACTTACTCTCATTCATTTTCATTCTGTTCATTCTATGAATCTGAACATATATATAAATATAAATATAGTTTACAGGCTTCTGGAGGTTTGAATGTATGTATTTGTAATCAGAATAATGATGATAATACATTCAGTTTGTATAGTGCTTTCCTAGATACTCAAAGATGCTTTACACCAACAACAACACCCATAGAAAGACATTTTAAAAAACGAATAGGCGGATTTGAAGAGGTGAGTTTGAGGGATCTTTAGGGAGTCTCGGATAGTTTTGGGGAGTGGGTTCCAGAGGGAGCAGCGATGAGCCCCACATTGCGGAGGACCCATAGCAGCTCTGAGTGTTTTTTAATGCATATTAGTCAAACTTGATTGGCTTTGTGCACCACTGAGCAACTTTCATAGAAATAAAAGCTGTATCCAGCTCTCTTTATACAACCTTGGTAAAGCACCAAAGCTTTCTTAGGCCCGTTTACACAAAGGGAAAACGCAGATATTTCCATGCGGTTTGGCCTCTCATTTACACGAAAACCCCGTTGTTATCACAGAAAGTGATTATTTCTGGAAAACTCTGGTTATGTGTTGTCGTGTCAACCGGGAGACCGTTGACAACCGTTTTTATGTGTTTTTTTGTGTGTGGATTTTTTGTGTTTTTTGTAAAAAAAAAAATTGTTTAAGTTTTTGGTGTGTTTTAAAAAAAAAAAAAAAAAAAAGAAATGTGTGTTTTTTGTATTTTTTTGTGTTTTTTTGTGTTCAAAATGTTGATCCCGTAAGTTAAAATGAAAAACATAATAATCAGGTCATATAGGTGAGGTTGTGTGAAAACAATCATTACCAACACATGGTAATAAATCCAAAACCGACAAAATAACCCCAAACTCCAAAGGGTTAAGAAAGCTGCCTTCTGACTACCTCTGTTTTGGACAAATAATGAAGCAGACAACAACTAAGACATCTCTCTGACCAAAATAACCAAAAAGTTACATGAAATTAAGCAAAAAAGGACTCAAATTGACCACAAAAAGACACAAATTGACCAAAAAAAGACACAAAATGACCAAAAAAAGTCACAAAATTACAAAAAAAACCACAAAATGGCCCTAAAAAGAAATAAAATGACCAAAAAAAAAGACACAAAATGACTTAAAAAAATAATTTATAAAACCTTGGTAAAGCACCAAAGCTTTCTCAGGCCCCGTTTACACGAAGGGACGCGGATAACGCAGATATTTCCATGCAGTTTGGCCTCTCATTAACACGAAAACCTTGTTTTTTATCACAGAAAATGATTATTTCTAAAAACTCTGGGCAACGTGGAGAATTTGGAAAACTCCGGTTAATAAGGGTAATAAGTCCAAAACGGACAAAATAACCCCAACTCCAAAGGGTTAAGAGAGCTGCCTTCTGACTACCTCTGTAGAGTCATATCTGTCTAAAATCAGTTCACGATCCACAACCAAGACCTCATCTGGCTGCTGTCAGACGTCCTCCCAGTGACGGATCAGTGTGTGCCTCCATCTCCACATCCACCTCCCATCTTCCTCACCACCAGTCCTCCCAGTTGGATCGACCTTCAGATCATCATTCCTCTCCACTTCTTCACCTGCACCAGCTTCTTCACTCCATCAGGGCTATATTCCTGTACAGCTCACAGCACCACCGCCTCCTCACAATACGATGCTGCGATGTGGTCTAACCGCCCGAGACATTTAATCAACTTTCCTTTTGTGCACTGTGTCAATAATCTTATTATTCCTCATGCATGTCTTTAATTAAGTCTCTCCTGACTGAGATGCAGTTAGACTGCAGCAGTCTCACCAAACCTCAAACCTGTAATGTAATAAACACGACAAACACCTCGTCCCCCGTGTACCGGCCCCGTCGATATTAGGAGGTCAGCGCTCAGTATTCACAACCAGTTCAGACATAACGGGTAGATAGACACACTGTAAAAAATAAAAAAGTGTTGTATTATTTCACAGGGTTTGTTGTTGTTGTTGTTGTTTTTACATTAGGGTAAAGGTAAATTAGTAGTTTCATTGTAAATATAAATCATAATATCGAAGTTGAAATATGTTAATGAATATAATGGAATATAATATTTTCTTTACAGTAATATTGATTTGCTTAATACTCTTACAGTGAATTCTATGTAAAAATATATTTTTCAAAAATGCACATCATACTGCTGAATGTAAAATACAGGCAACTTTCTGTTTTCTTACAGTAAAACATCATATAAAAAATAAAAAAATAAAAACTTTTTTCACAGATATGTTTTTTTAATAAATATATTAATTGTATATTATCTGTATTTTAAAATAAATGATATGTAAATGATTATAATATTTAATAAATAATATAAGAATAAATAATAATGCTGAATGTATTAAATTAATAATTTTCTTTATTAAGAATTTAATAAATAATAAATAATATTGCTGAATTTTAAATTAAGGCCAATTTCATTTATTTTACAGTAAAAAAAAATAATTTAATGTAAAAAAAAAAAAGAAAAGAAAATCTGGAAAAAGTCTGGTAGCAAAAAAAAGTCATATTAAAGTAAAAAGAAAAATAGTTATTCAACAGATATATATTTTTGTAAATAACATATTTGCTGTGAATTATGTGTAAAATAACTTGTTAAATTTGTTTACTGTTTACTTTGACAGCAGAGAGAGGAAGACAAGTACTCATGAAACAACAATATACAAGCCTCAATCTAAAAATAATAAAATATGATTGCAGCAGTTCAGTCGCGCAGAACGCATTAAAACTTAAGTGGAGCTCCACGTCTGTGTGTTACGTTGCATCAGCAGCTTTCTGATCATATTATTTATTAATGACAAAGAGATATTCCTTTGGTTGTTGGTATTAAAACCAGCTGGTTCATTTTCTCTGATTTGTTGCCAAAAAAAAAAAAGCCAGAAACAAAGTGCAGGTCAAATATATTTAATCCAGAGCCACGAGGTCCTTCAGGTCCAGAAGCCTCCCCGGGGACAGATCCTTCTCAGAGCTTTAGAAGATGTCAAACCAGAACTCAGGTAAAGGTCGGGTTGCTTCAGCTCAGATATCGATCACACTCAAGATATTTCTAAAGGTCGGCTCGGTACCTAAAGGCACTGACTGGTGGAGTGAGGCTGAGAGGGGCTGCAGGAACCACAAAAACTGCCAGTTAATAAAAAAGTAAAACGTAACTTTCCTGTTTCTCAGAATAAAGGCTTTAAGTGTAGTACATTAGCGGTAACTAAGAGGTTTTACTATGTTTTTTATCTGTTTATTATGACGTTTATGACGTTATGATGTTTTAGTTCATTTTTATACTCCTTGTAATCCAACGGGCACACTGGTATGCTTTACCCTGAAATGCACATATCTGTCTAGTCGCTGCTTTGTCAGCTCTGCTAAATTTGTGCTCATGCATCATTTTTTTCAAGCACTAGTTGTGCTTTTTGTGAGTGAAATTGGTAGCAAAATGGTGGCATCAAGAATAAATTAAACCTAATTATGTGGATCGTCTCTGCCGGACATCCTGCTGAATAATGCACAATTTATTTTCAAATTAGGAATACAATTAAGAAACACTAGGAAACCTAGACAGAACAGAAAAATTAACAGAAAAATATATACAAATTAGAGATAGTTGGTAGATCTACACAGAACAATACATTTACAGTTTTGTTTTTTGTTTTTGACATGAGACAAACAAATCATGGGTATAACATAAATGGCACAGCAACAGAATAGCACTAATTCAGTTTTTAGACATTAAGTCAAGAAAAGTTTGCAAAATTTTATAAAAGATATCCTCTTTAGCAGATATGATATACCTGATTTTATGATATGATATGATATGATATACCTACATTCAAATGTAGGAGCCCTTTCAGATTTCCAAGACTGTAAAATTAGCTTTCTGGCTAACAATGTTGAAAGGGAGATAGCCTCAGCTTCATAACTACTTTTTACACTATCTGGATTAGCCGCTCCAAACAGCACGGTGGACTGAACAGTTTCACCATTGAAATGACGCCAAAAAATGACAAAGAACTCAGAACAGACAGGTTTAAATGCACAAGGGGCTAATCACGTGACAAGGCACACCTGGAGTGGGCAGAGCATTGGAATAAAGAGGAAAAACACTCTGACTAGACAATAAGGACTGGCAGCATGAAGGCAAGGCTGACGAGGCTGGATACAAAACAGGTGTACAAGGGAAGACAACGCTTGGCAGGGCTACATGAACACAGAAGGAACAAACAGAACAAGCACTGGAAACTCAAAATATAGATAATAGATATCTGGTCAGACTCAATATGTTCTACCTGGGTTAATATACTTACTCTGCTTTAGGATGTTACACCATGGATAAAGATATTTGGTCTGATTCAAGATGTTCTAAGTTAAGATCCTTGCTCTTATTCAAGATGTTGTATCTGGGTTAATATACTTGGTTTGGTTCAAGATCTTCTACCCAACTTAAGATATTTGATGTATGTTCACAATGTTCTACCTAAGTTAGGATACTTGGTTTAGATTTGAGTTGTTTTAACTATATTTAGATACTTTGTCTGGCTCAAAATGTTCCACGTGGGTAAGGATACCTCATCTGGTTTAAGGAGTTCTACCTTAGATAAGGTACTTGGTCTAGTTCAAGATGTTCTACTCAGTTTAATATATTTGGTGTAGGTTCAAAATGTTCTACCTGGGTTAAGATACTTGGTCTGGCTCCAAATATTCCACCTGGATAAGGATACCTCGTCTGGTCCAAGGTGTTCTACTTGGGTTATGATACTTGGTCTAGTTTAAGATGTTTTACCTAGGATTAAGATATTTGGTCTGGTTCAAGAACGTCTCCCCAGTTTCAGATATTCAATCTGGTTGAAGATGTTCTACCTTGGTTAAGACACGTGGTCTGGCTCTACATTTTTCACCCGGGAAAGGATACCTCGTCTGGTTCAAGATGTTCTACCTCAGAAAAGATACTTGGTCTAGTTGAAGATGTTCTACCTTGGTTAAGATACTTGGTCTGGTTAAAAATGTTCCACCTGGGTAAGGATACCTCATCTGATTCAAGGTGTTCTACTTGGGTAAAGATACTTGGTGTGGTTCAAGATGTTCTACCTAGGTTAATATACTTGGTCCCGTTCAAGATGTTCTACCCAGTTAAACATATTTGGTGTAGGTTGAAGATGTTCTACCTGGGTTAAAGATACTTGGTCTAGTTCAAGATGTTCTAACTAAGTTAAGATACCTGGTCTGGCTCTAAATGCCCACCTGTGTAATGATTCCTTGTCTGGTCCAAGGTGTTCTACTTGGCTAAAGATACTTGGTCTGGTTTAAGATGTTCTACCTGGGTTATGATACTTGGTTAAGGTTTAAAATGTTCTTCCCAGTTAAGGATATTCAACCTGGTTCAAGACGTTCTACACGGGTAAAGATACTTGTACTAGTTCAAGAACTTCTGTGTTAAGATATCTACCTGGGTGAAGATACTTGGTCTGGTTAAAGATATTCTACCTGGGTTAAGATCAAATGACAACCTCTGTATCTGATATGAATGTAGTAATGTGTTAAATCTATATTATTTCTCACAGCCAGCAGGGGGCGACTCCACTCGCTGCAAATAGAGGTTCAATTTGTATGAAAGTCAATCAGAAAATGAGTCTTCTTCTCACTTGATTTATGATCTCAGTAAACATTCTCATAATGAGTTTATGGTCTCAATCATTAGTTTCAAGTCTCCTTTTATGCAGTATGATGTTAATTTAGTCAATTATGGTCCTATTAAGAGTTTACAGAGAGTCTTTGCAGCTCCATATCCAAGATGGCGACTCAAGGCTTCAAAACTGGAGTCCACAAAGAAGTGTCTTCGTTTGTTATTTTATACAGTTTATGGTTAAGATATTTGATCTGACTCAAGATATTAACCTGGGTTTAGAGATGATACACTCAACAAGCTTTTAGTCAAGATGATTAATCAGGTTTAAGATGTTCTACGTTTGTTAAATGCTTTATATACAAAGAGATGTTCTTGGGAAAAGAGGCTCCAACACATCTTTAATAATCCTCAGATGTCCAGGTTGAGTTGTTTCCACACAAGTCAGACTGTCCCGCTCAGATAAATGCTTCCTCTAAAAGAGCAGTTTATCAGCGGTCAAGTTGTTCTAAAAGCTGATTTTGATGTTTTTACTGGAGTCCGACCAGAGATAACTATTTAATCTTGGCAGAGAATGTGACTTTATTATCCCAGGCAGAGACGACGTGTAGGAGATGGGAGTCCTGGCGTCACACCAAGACAACAAATAAAAAGGATGTACGATCCACACTCAGCTGCTGGCTAATTTACTGTCTGTTTGCCTTTTTTTCCCTGTTTTTTCTTCAGAGCTTCCTATGGTATGTTTGGTAATTAACTGCTATTTTTGTGGCGCGGACACAGAAGATAATTACTTTCTAATTGTTTTCAAAAACAGACAAACACACACAAAAAAACAGGATGGAGATAGAGTGCAGTGGGGAAAAAAGGAGGATGGAGAGCAAGAAAAGTTTAGTAAAGAAAAATCGAACCAGGAAAGAAGGAAAGAGAGACCTTCACCTTAAAATGCTCTTCTGGCTTCGACGTCGATGACTTTCAGAAATATATATTCTGAATTGATTTCTGTCCAAAAGCTCCTATATTATTCATCACCCTGGAAACGGACACACCCTCATTATGGGATGTTCCACTCCAAATGGACCCAGCAGCATCTGAATGCCTGTGTGTGTGTGTGTGTGTGTGTGTGTGTGTGTGTGTGTGTGTGTGTGTGTTGGAGTTTTTAGCTGCGGTGGATGAGTAAATTAACAGTGTGTGTGTGTCCTCAGGCAGTGGACCAGCTCCCTCTCATCCTCACTTCCTAATGAGATTTAATGCTGAGTTGTCCAGCTAACACACACACACACACACACACTGATACACACACATTGACACACACACGGTTCATCCAGCACAATTTTAATAATAACTTCCTGCCTTTATCACAGCTGCACTTTGCCCGTCTCTGCTGCTGCTGCTGATTAAGTTATTCTGCCCCTTCAAAATAAAACTGAACTGACCTCTAAACAGCTGGTTGTTGTAACAAACAACAAGAAATGTTGCTTTTGTTGGGGGACTATTTTCAGCAACGGATTAATCCACATTTGGTGCTGTGGTGAGTGTGTGTGGCATTGAGTCAGAATAAACCACAGTGTGTGTTCATGTTAATGGCTCAATGATGTGTTTTTAATAGTGGAGCTCTGCAGCACAGAAGAACACCACAATGTAAAAATATTATAATGCTACAAGTAAAACTCATGCTACTTTATGCAAATTAACATTTTTTAATGAATACGTTTGTTTATAATTTTATTAGTAGTACTTATTTTCTTTTTTTTCTGTATATGCCATCTACACGGTCGCACATAAAGTTGGAATAATTTTTTTTTTTAAATATACACTTCATCTGTCAATAATAAATCACATTGTCACAATAATTTCATGGAAAAAGGTTTAAAAAAACATGTTACCATGTATATACATTATACATTATTATAACACTGGATATTTCTAAATATAGGCCTACATTAATGTGATTTTTCTTTTATAAAATGTTCACAACTTAAAATGATTCTATAAAGAAAAGTCCACTTTCTTAAGTTGAAGTACAAGTATATATATTTGCAATACAGACAATTACAATAAAGTACCGTAATATACCATCATTTATTAGTTGATGGTATATTTTGTATTGGTATCTGTAAGACATTAAATAAATGTAGTGGAGTAAAAACATAAAGTGGCTTAAAAACTGTAAATGCTTAAGTACCGGGGGTAAGTACTTTAAAAAAATACTTAAGTAGCAGCAGCAGCAGCAGTAGTAGTAGTAGTAGTAGTGGGGGTAGTAGTACTAGTAGTAAAATTAGTAGTAGTAGTAGCGGTAGTTGTAGTACTAGTCGTAGAATTAGTAGTAGTAGTAGCAGTAGTAGTAGCCAGTTAAGCTAAGAAAGTCACACATGCGCTTAATCTGACAGCCAATCAGAAACCAGGATTTTTTGTTGCTATGCTACACTTGAAATCACTTTTTACATGAGTGTGTATTGGACGGAATGTTCACAGTTAGAGTGGATGACTCAGCAGTTAGAGTGGAGAGGAGCTTGAAAATATTCAAAAACATTTTCTTCAATTTGCTCCCATTCCTGCAAATTTCACTCTTCATACATCATTTTACATCACAATGTAGGAAAATCTGTGCTCTTTCTAACAACATAACTGTAGAAGCAAACACACTTACACAGTTAGCTCTGTGAGCCTAAAAATGACCAGAAGTCCAACCAACCGCTCCATACACACTAATGTTGAACAAGATCAGAAATGTGTGGTGTGAAGCAGAAAGTGCAGTTTTCTAATCTGCTCCTGTGCTTACATTTTTGACACTACACACACAAATTTAACACAGTGCGTACATCTGGGTGTTCTGCTTCTCACGGTGAAAAAAATAAAGCGATATGAGTTACGGTTTTGGACTGGGAAGCAGAGATTTGAGAGGTATGATCTCATTTAATGTCTATGAGATTGACTGTTTGATTTCAGCTGGACAGATGCTGAGATGAGCTAATGAGTGCGCACACACACACACACACCACTCACCCTCACACACACACGCACACACCACACTCACATACTTTAAATATACATAACAATGCATATTTTACAAATTTCATACATCATCGGTTTTCTTGAACTTGTAATCCCAATCATACTAATTAGTATCCACTTTTTCAACTTAATCAGCGTCCTTCAGCTGCTTCTTTATACAGATCAAAGCCAGCAAAGCACTTTAGGGTAAACTTTTATAAAATTAATTAGATTAACCTTAAAATATTCAGCATGTTTCTTACATTTTTGGTGTTATATGACTTTTAACTCTATGGAGTCTTGGACTATTTTGTCCATTTGTGAATCCTTTTCATGTCTTTTTGTGTCTTTTTTTGGTGATTTTGTGTCTTTTTTTGTGTCATTTTTGGTAATTTTGTCTCTGTTGTGTCTTTTTGGTGATTTTGTGTCATTTTTGTCATTTTGTCTCTTTTTTTGTCATTTTGTCTCTATTTTGTCATTTTGTGTCTTCTGTGTCTTTTTTGGTCATTTTGTCTTTTTGTGTCTTTTTTAGTCATTTTGTGTCTGTTGTGTCTTTTTTTAGTTATTTTGTGTCTTTTTTTGTCATTTTGTGTCTTTTTTTGTCATTTTGTGTCTCTTTTAAGTCATTTTGTGTCTTTTTTGGTCATTTTGTGTCTTTTTTTAGTCATTTTTGTGTCTTTCTTTGACGTCATGAAGAAGTCGTGCTCCGGCCATTTCGTGGACCCTAGAGGGTTAAAAACCAGCAATGCAGTGTAGCGTCTGCTTTTCAACATCCAGCATTTATTACATACTTTCTTTGCACAAACTGGCTTTCTCTGGTCGGGTCTAAAAGTCCGTGATCGAGTCTTTCTCCAACTGTAGGAAGGATTCACTCCAGCAGGAAAGAGAGAAACAAAGAAACAGATGTACAGTAAGAGAGAGGGAAGAGAGAGAGAGAGCAGGGAGGAGACAAAAGACTGGCAAAGAAAAACAGAGTTTGACAGCTGAGCTTCAGGGATCTACCCTGAGGAACTGAGTCAGCTACCACACACACACACACACACACACACACACACACACAGAAAAGACTGATACACACAAAATGAGAGTCTCGTATCACCACAGGGGGTTGACAAAAATCCGTCATGACACACCCATTGACTGAAAATGGGCTTTGAAGCAGAACCATGCTGTCTGCGTGCACACACACCAACATGAACACACACACACACACACACACACACACACACACACACACACAGCGAAAAAAGAGCGCTGACAGTTCTGACTTCTTCTCTTCTGCTGTCACGAGTTTATCTCAACAAGAACTTCAGAGAAAGAGAGGAACGAAATGGCAGGAGGAAATATAAAGAGATACGAGAGAGAATTAATGAAATAAAAGAGAAAGCAGAAGGAGGGAAACATACATCGGATTATTGGCTGAATTTTAATGCGCCAAACTTTTTCTCTCTGAATGTGATCAATTTGTTTCCCTGCAGCAGCCGCAGCCTCATTATAATGTCACTTTGCACTGAGTTGTCACTGAATTAAACATCCCTATCTCTAAAAAATGACATTTATCCGAACTAACCTGTTTTGCAGAATGAGTTCTGCAGGTTTTGAAGCAGAATTAGAGTCTGGATTATAATGTTTGTGTCCTCATGTCACCTTTTCTTTGTCACACTCAGGGTACCTGTCCTGTTGACTGCAGTGTTTTCTTGACACTTTATCCCGACCTGACACTTTATGACTTCAGCCCGGTGTTTATACTCGCCAACAGATTTTGGAGCTCTTTGACAAAAGCCAATGCATCGCAGACACATTCCCGATATCTATCAGGCTAAATATCTAGACCTGTCTGGCTTCCAAGAGCCAGAGAGAGTGTGAGATTGAGGGTAAACCTGGACGAGGGCTTGTCTGGAACAATAGGAGCTTTACTATATGTTCTGCATTTATCACCTGATTTTACTGAAGTCAGACAATTGAACGGGCATCAATCGGCAGTTATCAGAGGCCTGCTCCACCTGCTGGTAGGCCAGTAGGTTATTATCAGCCGATTAGATGGGAAGTTTACAAACATGTGTTGTTTTGTTTGTTTGTGTATTGAGTTGAACTTTTGTTATTGACCAAATACTTATTTTCGAACATAATTTACAAATAAATTATTTTAAAATCCCACAATCCGATTTCCTGGATTTTTTTTTCTCATAGTTTAAGTGTACTTATGATGAAAATTACAGAACTCTCTCGTCTATCTAAGTAGGAGAACTTGCACAATCAGTGGCTAACTAAGTACTTTTTTGCCCACTGTATATACAAGCCTGTTGTGCATGCCTTTGCTTTCGAGCCATCTGAACCTGATCTGGTCATGTTTTTTTTTACCTGCTTTTCAGACTTTTGATGTTTTGCCAGCTTGTTCCTGACCATCATCGCTAGTAAAATTCCTTTCATCCTACCTGCTGCTCGCCTGCGGTGTACTAGTGTGTTGTGATCGACATGTAGTTCCCTGCAAAGTGGACTGAAAAACTGCAAGTATTCAGCTTTGGGGAGCAGAAAATGTTGAGTCCAAAGGGCACTGTGAGCTTTGAAGGAAAGAGCAGTTGTCTGTTTGCCCAAAGTTGCCAGGCAAGACTAGCCATCAATTATCGTACCACAAAGAAAATTCAGTATTGTATTATTGCATATTATATGACGAATGGAATCAAAGGAGGTTGCACCAGATACATTACACTTTTAAAGAAATCATATAACCATGTTTTAATCAACAGTTGATGAAGTCAGGACCTAGACATTGTTTAGTGTTTCTCATGTTTTCTATCCAAATGTTCAGAAGATGATTTGGAGGTTCTCGGAAAAAAACGTCCAAAACAGCAGAAAGTGTCAGAGATCATCAGGGACAGAGCCGGCCCAAGGTATAAGCGAACTAAGCAACTGCTTAGGGCTGGTTTAGGGATTAGTGCTGTCGGACCATTGGGTTTGTTTTCAGGTCTGAGTTGAGTATGGTGATGGCTTTGGGATAGAAACTGTTCATGAATCTTGTGGTGCGTGTTCGGATGGACCTGTAACATTTCCCTGAGGGCAGCAGTTCAAACAGTTCAAACAGATGATTGGCAGGTATGAGTGATGATTTCTATGTGATCAAAGATATATTATTGTACAAAACCACAATTTTAGTGCTGCTGCTGATGTAGGCCGAATGATTCTTGATGCCTCTTTTTAAATGTCAAAGCTCCGCTGCACCGGTAACGTTGCCTCCTGCCGTGCAGTGTGCACTGCGCATCCAAAACGCAGGTAGTTTGAGGCAAAACAATGTTGCAAAAAGAGCAGAGAAAAGAAAGAGGAAGAGGAGAAAAAAACGCCAAGATAAAGGTACGTTTGAATGTGTTGGTAATGGAATTTTTATCAAAGAGATTTGTGTAGCCGTTAATAGCAAACTAGCTAGTTAAAAACGAGAGAAATTTAGCTTTAAACTGGCCGGTAAAATAGCTCAATATTCATGCTAAAGTGTTTGTATTTGAGTAACACTGAGCTTAACTTTGCGTTGATTCTGGGGTTGGCCCTTTACATTACGGCTTCAAAATAAAGTTTTTGCTTTAACTTTTGATAGAAAACATTAATTAAAACCTCACCTTGTTTGCTAGCAAGCGCGGTGCTAGCAATATGTTTTTGCATCCGGCTACTTGCTATAGTTTGACATATGTTGTTTGCACAAATTGTTTGCTGCAGAGCATGGTTATTTATGTGAGTAAACTAACAAATATATTTTATTACATCAACTCATAAGTTATGTAAAACTTCCCGAGGAGCACTTTTAACGAACTTTGGAGAATTAGCCCAGTTCCAGTCCACATCCTCAGGCTCAACTGTGGGTAAAGCATCAGGTGAGGGAAAGACTGTCACCGTACAGTATATTTTTAATTTCTAAGTATAAGAATTATGTGACACCCACAAATGTATGGTCACAATAGTTGTGGTTGTATTGTGATTGTTATATTAATATTAGGGCCGGGACTAGATTAAAAAAAAATAATCGAATTAATTAGAGGCTTTGTAATTGATTAATCGAAATTAATCTAAGTTTAATCGCATATAAATATTTGACCTGAGAACAGTGAGAAGTAATTTTTTTCACATGGATTTTTAGTATACCATTGAATAATGACTGAATACATAAGTTTAAGCAACAAAAATATTGTTATTTTTTGTTCAAGTCCAACAGACCAGTGCAATTTTTGCCATTAAGTGTAGCAAAAGCATATTTATAAATATAGTACATTTCATAAATCCAGGTAGCCTATAGGTAGGTAGACCTTCTGTAAACTAGAATACTTTGGTTTTTTAAGTAAAACACAATCCACGCTAGCTACCACACTAGCCGCTAGCTGCTATATGTTTAGCATTGAGGTGATACTTGAGGCTGGATGTGCTGCGGTGATATGTGAATTCCTTGTTGCATAGCAACACAACCATGCTCTTATCGACGCTTCCATCCGTTGGTTTTTAGTAACAAAATGTCCCATCATCCACGGGGCCAACCAAAGGTCTCATCAGCTTCTTCCTTCATGTTCACTGTGGTTTGTTGTTGTCTGAACTCATGAACGCTAGTTGGTGCTCCAGTATAATCGGTTCACCTGAAACTCATCCAGTGAGAAACGTTCCGCGGTGCAAAAATAAGTGCGATTAAAATGCGTCAATTTTTTTAACGCGTTCATTTTTGTGTGATTAATTCATCTTAATTAACGTGTTAAAGTCCCAGCCCTAGTCAAAAACTGTAATTAATGTCCATATTTTTTGTTACTGTCTTTCTTTGGTCACTTCCTCAGCTCCACAACGTCCCCTTCGCACCATGGATCATCATCAGCTCACCAGTTGACCCAGCTGAGCGGCCTTCTTTCCTCTTAGGGCCCCATGGAGGCCCGGGCCGGCTCTGATCAGGGAGAAACAGATGCTGAACTCTACGACTCACACATAATGACACATGAGACAAGAACTTCCAGGCACTCCGACTTGTGGATGTAATAAAAAGCCTTTAATATTTAATGTCCGACACCCACACGTGTTCATGTAGGTGTCAGGATGAAGCACTCAGGGCTGCGAGTGCTCTTGTTTTTTGTCCAGTGGTCCTTGACGCCACAGAACACCTTTCGGTAATTCAGTCTGACTTTTTACAATATTTCACGTTTCCATTTTACATTTCAACACGTTTTAACTGATCCCAGACCTGCAGAGAGACACGCGAGGTGACAGAAAAATGAACATGGTGTAGCTCTGATCACACTCTTTGTTTGAGAGGAGTGCACTTACAGCTTTTTAAAGAGGCTGCAGGCACTTATTGTGAGTCACTAATGTCAGGACAAAGATCCAAATACCATCTATTTATGGAGTAAACAGTGTGTAGGCTCCGATATAACCTTCAACAACCAGCAGCATCACAAATATTAAGGTTCGATTCGGAGTGAATTTTACTGAGATAATGTAAAAAGAACACAGTGTGACTCAACCAACAAGCTGAAGCCACAATAACAACTGAATAAAAGACTTAAAATTGCATTAAAAAACCAGACATGGTTTTTTTTTTTTTCCAAACTAAACTGAAAAGAAGCAACGAGACTCAATGGTTAATGCTTGGGTTTGGGTTTTAAAAAAAATCTTCTTCATACAAGTACTGAACACTGTTTCAATACATATTTTACTTTGAGTGAGATGTTAAAATGTGACATTTTACGTACAGAAATTGGTGACAGGTTGATGTAAAATTTAAGAAAAGTTACTTATAAATAGATTTTTGAGAACTCGAAAGCTTGGTGTCTATTTGACCTGTCCAACCGTCCCAAACTTGCTCTCTCTGTGGCCTTTAACACTCCTTATTCTACATCAGTTTATCTAAGTTAAAGGGTGACATTAATGTTTCTTCCATGTTTGCAGACAACAACAATTATGTTGTAAAGTACGGCCATAAGACATTTGTTTGTGTGTGTCTATGTGTGTGTGTGTCTATGTGCTTGAATGTGTGTCTGTGCGTGTGTGTGTGTGTGTGTGTGAATATGTGCATATATGTGTCTATGTGCTTTTGTGTGTCTATGTGTGTAGATGTGCCTATGTATATATGTGTATATGTACTTGTGTGTGTTTATGTGCTTGAATGTGTGTATATGTGTGTGTGTGTGTGTGTGTGTGTGTGTGTGTGTGTCAATGTGCTTGAATGTGTGTATATGTGTGTGTGTCTATGTGCGTGTGTGTCTATATGCTCGCATGGGTCTATGTGCATGTATGTGTGTGTGTCTATGTGCATGTGTGTATGTTTGTATGTGTGTGTCTATGTGTCTATGTGCGAGTGTGTCTGTGTCTATCTGTCTGTCTGTCTGTCTGTGTCTATCTGCGTGCATGTGCTTGATCTTATCTTGTTCTCTGAACTGTTGTTTTCTACATTTCAGATGCTGTTTTTGCACTTCCTTTGTTCCAGGAAAATTGCCTGATATCCTGATCTGATATTCTTTGAACCCATTCTGCAGAATAGATATATCATATCCTCAATCTCATATTTCAATTCAAAGAAATATACCATGAAAACATAGATATGTTTGTGACTGCAGCAGTAAGATAACATGTGAGCTGTTACAATGATTAATGTCCACATGTTTGGGTTTGTCATCAATTCTTGATTGACATGACCGTCCAATCACGAGTCTGATATGTGGCAGTGGGCGGGGCTAAAGTTGAGTTCCAAACGTGGTTCAGAACTTTTAAAAGTTATTTTTTCTTGGCTTTTCTCTCCTTTTTCTTTGGACATCTCTGCAGCAATTTTTTAGTTGTTTGGGGAAAACAGCTCTGTGCATCTGAGGTCACGACCACAGCTGTCACACTTCAGAGAGATGCACTGTGTGTGTGTGTGTGTATGAGTGTGTGTATGAGTGTGTGTGTATGTGTGAGAAAGAGAGAGTGTGTATGCCAGATATAAAGGGAAGTGAGTTTAAGGTCACGAAGGTCATTCAAAATTTAAACTCCATTTACAGTGCTGTTGTACTGTCACAGAGAATACGCTCCGTAAACACATGCACACACACACACACACACACAAAAATGCACACATGCTCACACACACACACACACACACACACACCTTTTAGCTGCTGCTGTAAAGACTAGATATTGGGGCTGACAGCTTAAAAAGGTTTCAGTGTCGGCGGCAATACAAGACTAAGTTACACCTTCAGAAACCCACTGGAGCACACACACATTCACACACACACACACACACACACACTCAGGATTACAGCCTCAGCAGTGTGACAGCTGTGGTCAACTCTCTGAGCGGTTTCATATAAAAAAAAAAGAAAGAAAATGAAAATGCATCCATGGCACAAAAACAGACACACAAAATGCACTTTTCTGTCTCAAAGCTGGCAGAAATATTCGGATCCTTTAAGGCGTTTAAAGAGAGGAGAAGTGTTTCGGAGAACAGGGGTCGTCTCGACTCGAGGTGGATTTAGACTTTATTGTCGGAGCATGACGGTGGCGCTCCTTCCTCGCTGCTTTGGCGACTTTTTGAGCCATCCTGAGCTGCCCCTTAATGTGATGTCACAGCTGGAGACACTAATGAATCTCAGGGTGTGGATGTTTGTGTGGAGGCTTCAGAGTGACTCTGTCACACCTGAACCGAGTCAACTGAACCAGCAGTGACTGAGTGAACCAGCAGCTTGTTGTACTGGAGCTCCCTCGCTGTCAGAGCTCATTAAAAGATCATGAGGCCACACAAACAGTCAGGATGTGTTAAATCAGAGCAGGGGAAGAGCTCGGCTGCCACAGGATTCATGTTTTGGTGTATATTTAGTTTCTTGCAATAAATAACAGGCAAAAACTAGAATAAAATGCAAAATGGGAAAAAAATATGGCAGCAAAGTTGCCAAACAATTGACAACAATGTAAAAAAATTGATAATATACCATTAATATCTGATTTCATATATAAATATATATTCAAATATTCTGTAATATATATATATATATATATATATGTAATGATTTTTTTATGTAATATGACTATTATTAACTATTATTATTACTATTATTTTAATTCAAGAAATCAGAATGTCTTAATTTTACCTTCAGCAATATGATTGGTATTTTTTTTTAATTTTTTAAATAGAATTCACAGTTTTTTAACACACAAGACCATTAAGCAATTAAATAATACTGTGAAAAAATCTATAATGTTCGTTATATTGATTTACAGATTTCAACTTCCATTTTATGGTTAATATTTGTAATACAAATATTTTACTTTTTTATGTCAATTGCACTGAATGTATTAAAAACAAGAAAAGTCCTGTAAAATAATAGAGTAAATTTCTGGAAATCTGTCTAAAAAGTCAGATATTTGCCTCAGGAGCTGGTGGAGACCAAAAACCGAGCTAAAAAAGGGAGAATATTGGACTCAAAACAAAGACTACTAACATGATCACCATAATGTTCCAGAAAAGTACAATTATTAGGGTTCGTCAGTTTATTGCGGAGTTCAAGCTCCACTGAGCTTTTAAGCCTCTTTTACCACCAAGTTTTGGTATTATGGCACATTTTCTGTTGCATTTAGCGACTAAAGAGACAGGTATTTCTGACAGGAGCTGGTGGAGACCAAAAAAAGGAGCAAAAACAGAGTGAGTATTGGCATAGATTAATCAGGTGGACACAAAAACAAGTGAATGATAATCTTGCTAAGTGCCTTCTGGATGTCAAAGTAGGCAGCTATTAGCCAACATATTCACTGTAACAACAATAAAAGTGAAAATGTTTGGATTCATCAGTTTATAGTGGAGTTCTCCAGCTCTGCAGTTCCAAAGAGCTTTTTAGCCTCTTTTACACACAAGTTTTGGTTTTACGACACATTTTCTGTTACATTTATAAGCTACATTAGCAGATATTTCCATCAGGAGTTGGTGGAGAACAAAAACGGAGCAAAAACAGAGTGAATATTGGACTCATTGGTGAATTGGATTAATCGTGTGGCCAAAAACACGAAGACTCCTAACATGTTAGTCGAAACAGTTCTATAAGTACAATAATTTGGCTTTATCAGTTTATTAAGGAGTTCCTCTACAGCCAAAAATATCAATAAAAACAGTTCTAAATAATCACAAATGAACAATCAGTAATCAGTTATCAGTATTCATGGAACAAAGTTTCTAATTTGAGTCTCCACTTCTGTTTTAATGAGGACGCCTGAAGAAGTCACTCATATTTTCACCAGATTGCTCCCACACAGACTGAAATATTTCATGTGCTGGTGGCTGAATTAATGTGATGACTGATCATTAAGTTGGATTGTTCAGTGTAGGCGTCCACTTTTCAGCCATTTGTAACGGAGAGGAAAATCACCAGAGCTGAGACAGAACTCTATAGAAACCTCGTTGGTTATTAAAGGTTCTTAATGATATGAGTAGTTGATAAAATGGTCCGAACTGTCTATTTCAACACAGAGTGACAGACTCGGGTTTTAGGAGAGGAATACTGAACACAGCCTGCAGAGAAAACAAGACACAGACTGGAGGAAACATCCTTGTTGATAAATATAACCATCGTTTTTTGGTGAAATATTAAAGCCGCTCTGATTCATATTCCTGTTTCTGTAATCCCGCAGTCTTCTTTGTTGCCGTCGTGCAGCAGGAGGTGTGTTTTCATCCCCGTCTGCCTCCGCTGAGATGTAGATTCTCAGTTTGTCCAAAATAAATCTCACTGCTGGAGCGTCTTCACAAGAAGCAGCTCCCTCATCACAAGAATGAATCTTAAATTATTTTATTAGGTCCAAGAATCTTATCTTGTCGCACCACTGAAGAAATCTCTTCATAAGATTAGTCTGAATAATATTCTGTTCTCCATAAGAGTCAAATCCAGTTTAGACCAACTGGGGATCATTTCGGGGATCAGATGGGGGACAAGTCAGACTTCAGATCCAGGTTTCCTGCATCCCATATTACTCCAGCTGTTTCCTTCATAATGTTGCATACAAAGCATCTTGTTGGGAAATGGTAACTAAAAAAGTTGGAACACTTTAAAGTATTAAACCACAGTTCCATCTGCATGAAAAAAGACACAAAAAAGAGAAGATATGAGATAAGCAGGATTGTCCACAGACTGTGTAAAATAGGTGGATGTAGTAATCTTGATGTGTTAGTGAAACTTTAAAAGTTATTTGTGAAGTTACAGCAAGAAAAATGTAATTGTGTAGCTCCATTCATACACAAGGTAATTTAAAGTTCTTTACAGAGGCATGAAAATACATGAAAAATACAGATAGAGACACGAAAAAAGACATGAAAATAGAGATTAAAAGCATTGGGAGCTGCATTAACAGCAGACGTAAAATAAAATATTAAGACAGTAAAAGTGTATTCAGAAGAGAATAAACAATAAAATAAACAATAAAAATGGTTTTTAAAAGTGTTTTTCTACATTGAGAAAAGTAACAATTTAGATTACGTTTGGGTCACCAAAAAATAATGTCCAGAAAACAGCTACTGTATGTCTACCTCTGAATGTTGATTTTCTACAGTCATTACAGCCCATGATCTGTGATCTGGTTAATAACAGGACTGAATACAATATCCCCTTTACAAAGTCAATATATCATATACATATATATATTTGAGCATGAGACTAACATTAGCCTCCACGGAAAAGACACAAAAACAGGGATTTTATTTCTTTTTTTGGACCAACAAAGGCAGTAATGGTAAGGGAACACTTGTTATAAAATGCAGCTAAATAACTTATTATCTGAATTGCAGAACTAATGCATCCTTTGTTACAATAAAAAAAGTTGCTACTCCAATAATGCAATTATATTTGAATGAGTTACACCCTACACTGGTGGTAGCGACTTGTGAATTACAAGCCCTGCCCTAAATCATACCCTGCTTTATTGTCTATTTGAATCTAAATTGGACAATAATTTACTAAATTACATCATGCTCTATTGAAGAAGACTTAAAACTGGTGATCGAGACCAAATACTCATTAAGAGAATGTTCATTGAGGTCATAATTCAAGTCAGAAGTAGGCTCATTTACCTATTTACTTCTATACAATCTGACTTCTTTGTGCAGCCAGTGGAGTCGCCCCCTGCTGGCCATTAGGAAGAATGCAGGCTCTGGACCTGTTTGGCTCCTTTGTGCCAACAAGGGCAGTAACAGTAAGACTGCTTCGTTGAAAAGGCAACTAAATAATTAATTACTTGAATTCCAGAACTCCTAATTCATAAAAAATAATGGCATCATGTTGTATTAAAGAGTAATTGAAGTGATTGAGGTCATAAACTCATTATGAGAATGTTCTGATCACCATCTTTTTCAACTGTTGCCCTCCAGTAGACGCTTCAGGCCAAAACAAACACACTAAAAACAGTTTCTGTTACTGCAATAAACACTGCACAGTTACACAGTGAAAATACTTGAAATGCATCATGGCTGACTGTGCAATATTCATATTCATATGTTGTATTTATTGTTTAAAACTCTATTTTAAACTTGTTTTGTTTTTATGTAGAAATTGCATTGATTTTGAGAGCTACTACTTCAATTTGTGTACTTGTGCACTTGTTTTGATTCTGATTCACTGAAGTAAGAAGTAGCCTCATTTTCTCATAGACTTCTATGCAATCTGACTTCTTTGTGCAGCCAGTGGAGTCGCCCACTGCTGGTCATTAGAAAGAATGCAGGTTCGGGACCCCAGTGCACGGGCAGACCAATTCAGTCATCCAACAGTGTTTACACAATATTTGAATTTATTATAACTGTGATTCTCCAAAATACAGTGAATAAATACATTCTAGTTTTCCTTCAAAGCAACAGAAACACAAATGTCCAATTAAATATTCAGCAGCTGCTGTCTGAGCTTGATTGTCTCCTCAGTCTGTCTCCATTTAGTCTTTATTGTTGTGACTTTATGACTTAATTGCTGGTTGAGTTTCTCATTTAATCAATTCATAATGAGCAAAGTATCAGATGGTTTAAAGTGCATCATGCAGGAGCTGCAGGCAGAACTCAAACACATACGCAGATGAGATATTTTCTAGCACATAACATGTTAAATTATTGTAAATGTTGCTCTGTTTTTGTGGATTTCTTGCATATGCACAATGTATTTCACGTCCTAATTGCTGTGACACGATGAATTTTCACCACCTCGGCTAAATACTGTAAATCTGTGGCTCAGACAAGCACATTAACGACTCACTGAAGCCTTTTAATACAGCTGCAGCTACACACACACTTATGTTTCACACCTTCAGAGAACAAGATTTACTCTCTGTGTGTTTCAGGAGGACTTTGGTTTCACTGCTGTTTTTAAATCAGCACATAAAAGAAGAATGGGCTGAGCAGCATTCCTTACAGTCAGCGCTATAAATGAGTTATTAGCTCAAAATGAATCCACACACACACTCACACACTCAGCCACAGTGTGTGGATGTAATGAATAATTCATGTGGTGTGAATGTTGTGGGTTGAACACAGTTAAATGTAAGAACAGCCTGCAGGGAAATCACAGCGTAACGTTTCCTGTCCGTCTGTCAGACGCTCGCGCGCTCTCACACACACTTCACGTGTTACACACAACATGAAAACACACAACACAAACACTGCTTAACCAGCCGACACATTAATATTCAATATTCACTTACAAAGAGGAAAAATAACATTTAATAAATGCATGTCGGCATACATACACGACATTTACATATTTAATAACTCTAAAAATAAATCTCTATGCATATGATGGTTTTCATATGTGTTATTTTTGTATTTTTACCCTCATTAATTAAACCCAATTAAACCTGAATATATATTTAGAGAGAGGGAGAATAAACCTAATGAACCTAAAAAAGTTTCATTTTGTAAACAAGGGCGTGGAAGAAATAACAAAAACACAGAACAAGATAAAAGTAAAAGTTCTCATTATGCACAAAATTCAGAATAAAACCTATATATACCTATATATTATATATTTACTCTCTCTTAGCTCCATTTTTGGTCTCCACCAACTCGTGAGGGAAATATCTGCAGTTTTAAACAAATTTCCAGAAATGTACTGTATTATTTTACAGGAGTTTTTTGTTCTTTATACAGTCTTTGTTTTGAGTCGAATATTCTCTCTCTTTTAGCTCTGTTTTGGTCTCCACCAACTCCTGCGGGAAGTCTCTCCTTTTGTAGCTTATAAATGTAGCAGGAAATGTGCCAAAAAACAAAAACCTTGGTGGTAAAAAAAGCTAGCAGCAGCGCTGAAAACTAAAACTAACACTAAAACTAACAAAAACTAAAATAAAACCAAGCATATACAAAAATGAACTAAAACTAAGCATTTACAAAAAATAAAAAATAAACTAAAACTACCAAACTCACTCTAAAAACTAATTACAACTAACAAACTAAAATTAATGAAAAATCCCAAACTATTATAACCTTGGTGGGCACCACAGATAGTTTGACCTCACACGGGGCACCAACAAACAGAGAACTTCAAAACCAGGAGACGAGAGTTACTGCCAACGGGCAGTAACTCTCGTCTCCTGGTTTTGGAATGTCTCCCTGGTCTTGGAAGTTATGTCTGGAGTTGGCGTGTGTTAAAGCCTGAACCTTGTTCTTCTTACCTCAGCTGAACCAAAGTGTGTTTAACAGTAATTCTCGCATGTTTACAGCATGTTTGTGGTTCAAAAATGTAGATTAAACATGTCTGAGGTTTGCAGAAAAGTAGAATACCAACATGTACTCTAGTGACCAGGTTGAGAACCAGAGTTGTGGACTTGAGTCACGTGACTTGGACTCGAGCCATGAATTTGATGACTTTTGACTCGACTTGACAAAATGTAAAGAGACTTGCAAATCGATTCAGACTAATGACTTGTGACTTAACTTGGACTTGAGCCTTTTGACTTGAAGAGACTTGCTACTTTCCCTAAAACCCAAAGATTAAAAAGTCTGTTACTAAGGACCACTCTATCTCTCCTTGTTTAAATGTGTGCTCCTCTCGCTGTGTGTGTGTTTGTGTGTGTGTCTGACATGTGCTGTCGGCTCAACATCCAATCAAATTCCATCCACGTAATTTTGATCCAACAGCATCCATCCAATCAAAATGCAGGACAACCAATGAAGAAGAACGGTCTAAAAACGATGTCAGTTGGCAAAAATTCCACAAAGAGGGATTCGTTCAGGTATAAAAATGATGAAGTGGTCAACAAAAAATGAATTGCAGTATGCAAAACATGCAAAGATTAAAGACGGAGACGCAGCAACTTCCAACTTCGTCCGACATTTGAAGTTGCACAAAGAACGGTAAGTTTTGAATGAACGCTAATGCTACCTTCTCAGCTAAATAACTTTGCTAGCAGCAATGCTCAATTAACAGAAACTGCTGTGGAACTAGTTATAGTGCAATATGCTCTTGTTATGCACTTGTTTTTTTCAAATGTGTTTGAAGAATGTTGTTGCAAAAAAAAAGTTTTCATGAATAAATACAGATTGTAAAAGCACACATGATCCGTGTAAATATTATTACTCTGCTGTTAAAACAAAAAAGACTTGAGACTTACTTGTGACTTGCAAAACAATGACTTGTTCCCATCTCTGCTGAGAACATTGTTTAGCTCCGCCTGCTTGTGGACCACCAAAGTCGTGGGTAAATAAATCATACAGTCACTTCAAAAAGTCCCTTTAATGCAGGAAATCCCCAGTCTCGCCATCACTCCACAGATCTGATGTTGTGAAGTTCTTTATCTACAGTACGTCTTTATTTATTCACGCCGTCTGTTTCCATTGTTGCACACAAACTTTTCCAAGATTTTTTATTTTAAAAAGAGCTTTTTTCTTTGGATTCTAAAGTTTGTCTGCTGCAGCACAAATTGTAAATCTGCATAGAAACAAATGGATCGAAACATTATTCATGTCAAGATGTTTATTTCATTTTTCACATTCTCAGGAAAAGGTGCCAAATATCGTAGAAATACTCTGTTAAAACAGGCAAACCTGGGGGAGAAAAAACACTTTTTTCAGTTTTGAAAGCAGATTTTTCCTAAACAAAAGACAACAGCTCATTTAAACTCTCCACAGCATCATTAAAAAACAAGTCCAAGACAAAGAGTTCTCATCTCAGAGGCTTGAAAGCAGTAATGTGACTGGGTTTGATAATAAATGAACAGAATCTTTTGTGCTGGGCTCGGCTGCCCTCTGAGCTCCATCTGATTCATCATTTATAAAGCCGAATGAGTCGGCGACAACTCTGCAGTCATCTGCATCACTTCAGCTCACTGCAGGGGACAGAAAAATAAAACGTCTGTTATATGCGGACGACCTTGAACGAGACTGCGGCACGAATCTGTCCTTACAGGAGACGTCACCGCCGGGCTGCAGCTTCATCGATAAACACACAAGAAAAAGAGTCACCTTTATCCAGAACGGATCCACAATAATCTGATCTGTAAACTCAGGAAGGAACACACACCTCAACATGAAATGAAGATGTTCTGGAGAAGAGTTGTGTGTGTTTTCGCTTTGATAAAAAACAGATTAAAATTCATGATTTCACCCAAAACTTTCAGGGGAGTTCTTAAAAAAAATGTTCCAAACAGACTGAGGAGCAGAAATAGGAAAATATTTCATGCTCCTGCAAAAATAAATGAAATGTGAAATTCTGGAGGCATTGATCCAAATATAAATGATATATTTTACACATCTAAACATCAGGATTCAGAGAATCGGCTGTTCAGGCTGCAGGCTGACGAGGGGAAGTAGAGACAGGTGAGCAGGTGAGACTGATGACACTAACGATGGCTCAGGTCCATAAAGTGTCTCAGGCCAACTTTATACATAGCAGGGTGTTTAGAGAAACAAATACCCAAATACCCCCCCCCCCATTTTCAAAAATAACATTGTGCACACAACATCGTTTTCAAAAAAGGTTTTCATTTACATCAACCCCCATAAATACAACGTTGAGCGCCATTATAACTATGCCAAACTTATTATATGGGCGGCAGTGTAGGGAGAAGGATAAAGCCATGCAAGACAATCAGAATCCTCAGAATCAACAACAACACGATCGACTTCCTGTTCCTTTCAAAACTAATATGACCTCCGTGCACTCCTTCGCCTCTGCTCCTCCATAGTATAGCAGTTGTATTTCCAATTTCAAACAGACCAAAAGCGTTCGCACAAACTAAAAATGAGTACCAGCATCCATGATAGCCAAACAAACTGTAAACAGGGCGCTCACATGACGTGAAGCATTTTCTGGCGCATAGAATGAGAGTGAGAACCTAAAACCCCGTTTGTCCCAGATGACACGACAACACATAACTGGAGTTTTCCAAATTCTCCACTTTGCCCGGAATTTTTAGAAATAATCGTTTTCTGTGGTAAAAACTGGGTTTTTGTGTAAATGAGAGGCCAAACCTCATGGTAATATCTGCGTTTTCCCTTTGTGTAAATGGGGCCTCAGTAAGTTTACACCCTCTGAACCGCAACAAGCTGTTTCAGGGCGGGTTTTTTTTGCTCTTTTTACCTTTTCCTTTCTGTGTCCTTGTATTTCACTGCAATATATAAAATCTCTATAAGTCCTGCAGCTCTATGGAATCAGCACAACCATGGCTAGAAGTGGGAACAACTCAAACATGTCTTTGTGCAGAATAACACAGTTAGAATGACAGAAATCAGACATTTCTGATTTTTTTTTTTATTGGAATAAAAGGGAATTTATATATAAACACTTTTCCAAGTGCCATGAATGTTGTAAAAAAAAAAAAAAAGACATAAAATGTAAAAAAAACAAAAACATAAATTGACAAAGCATGAAATTATTTAAAAAAGACACAAAATTACTAAAAAGGGACATGAATTGGCAAAAGGACACAAAATTACCAAAACAGTTTTCTCCACATATTGTACATGTTGAAGTAGTCATGTTTCCAGCCTCTCCTGTCCTGTCCTCTCCTCTCTGCTCTGTGTAAACAGATTCTCAGTGAATATTTGTCACGTCAGATCAAATCAATCATGTCTTCAGTGTCTCTGAGGAGCAGAATTTAATGTTTTTAACAGGACCTGGTTAGTGCAAACACTTTATTTTAAAGGACTCATGTAGAATAAAGAGATTCTGACACAAATATCAACATTTTAACACAAGGTTTGGTCACTTTTTCTAACAGAAACCTACGTAACCTATGATTCGTTTAAGGAGCATCAGGAAGTTCAACATTCAACAATAAGACATGTTTTGTTTCTTTCTCTTTTTTTTTTTTACGATGAACGGTGCGTTTATTTTTAAAATTTGAATAAAATATGCAACAAGAGGAGTTTAAACTGTCTTTTAGGAACTTTTCTCACCCTAACTTTAGAGAAGTAGTTTTGTAGCATAAACAAAACAAAACTTTGTCATTTTAACTAAATGTAGCCACTTATTTTTCAGCGACCAGCCACTGAATGGGCTGATAACAACCTGCTGCACCTGCTGGAAGGTGGAGCAGGCTCCTACTGCAGATAAACGTCCATTCAATCCTGTGTTATTGTTCAAAACAGGTGGGTAAAGGAGCTTATTGTGGAAACACATATAACTGATATAAAGTCTTTAGCCTCCTACTAAAGATCTTGCTTATTATTGTGTCTACATCACACTTTCTTCAGTCACTAACGTCTTTAAATCGTCTCTCTCTCGTATTATCAGCGTGATGTTTCCACTCTCAGCTCCTCTCAGTCTCTCTGTCGTCCACAGGCCTGTTTGTCCTCATCACAGCTTTAATAAGGCTTTTATTTCGGCTTGCGGAGGCTGATTAGACTATGCACTCCATTATTTCCTTTATTTAGTTCAGCTGCATTTACTTTCATTTCCTTCAGCGGCTCATTGAGGAAAGCTTAGTCAGTTGTTTGTCTCGCTGTGGGTAAAGACTCCTCAGATAATGTCTTTTACACTCAAATTTCATCCTTTTTCTTTTTTTTTTGCATGGTGAGGTTTGATTTAGTTTCACATTTTATAAGCTTTGATTTGTTTCTCTTTTGTTAGTTTTCAAAGTGTAATCCTTGAATCTGCAGCTCAGCTCATTATCTGATCTGCAGGGTTTCTCTCTTTCTGCTTTGACAGTTTCCACAGCTGTTGTCTTTTCTGTCAAACCGTGTCTCCTTTAGCTGCATTTTCCCTTTGTAATGTTTCCTTTAGTGGATGAGACAGAAGGAATATTGTATTCAACGCCAACAGTCGGTGTGTTTACGACTCCTCTGTCTCTGAGTTTTGACAACAGGAAGCTGCAGATCAGGATCTCAATCTTAGAATTAAGTAAAATTAAGAGGTAGTTTTTACTTTATTTGAATATTTTCATTGAATGCAACTCTGTTCTTGTCCTGCACTACATCTCAGAGGTAAATATTGTACTTTTTACTGCACTACATTTGTCTGACATCTTTACGTTACTTTTCAGAAAACTGTTTTTCTTCCCCTTTCTGTCCAGGATCTGAATCCTTTTTCCACCACTGACTGCTTGTGTTTAGACACGGGCTGCTCTCATTCACAGTTTGTACTTATAAACCTAGACAATTATAAAACTTTAACCTATATATAATACACATAAGGATGAGCATTGCTGCTTTTAAAGAGGACGTCGGGTGTGAAAAACGAGACAAATGAAAGACGAGAGTTATTTTAACAAAAACCTCAATCTATTCCTAACCCTAACCATGTAGTTTTGTTGCCTAGGCCAAACAGGTTCGGCCAAAACAGTCTTGGAAAGATAGTTCAGGATTTGGGACATAAAGTTGGATGAAATACTTGCTGGTAATTGGCTTACTTGGTAATGGCCGGTTCTGATCATACAATATATAGTTCAGGCAAGCTGGCAGGGTCAGGAGACTGCAAGGTTTTCCACTGGAATGTTAGTTTTGGCAAATAACAAAAACAAATTACTGACCTCAGAAAACTGAACAGCGACTCCTTGGAGTGTCTGTTAGTCCAACCAAACGCTGAACAAGACATTTTTAATTAACAAAACATTCAAATAAACTGTCTTTAAGTGAAAATACAGTCTCAAGTTATGAGACCAAACCGCTAAATGTCCTTTTTTATATCTATAAAACGTTATATATAACTTTATTGACACATTGCCGTGGATCTGCATTGTTCTGCTTCTCTCCTGATGAGGGCTCGCCTTGTTAGTGACCTGTCAATCAAAGCTAGCCACGCCCAAAATCAAATGATTCTTTATCTTCTATTTTCTTCTAAATGGGGCAATTACTTTGTCACTTACTTCAACTATTAACATCACATTGTCTTGAAGAAGATTTTTAACTAGCCATTGAGACTATAGTGTTGTCGAAAAACATTTTTTTTGAGGTAATAAATCAAGTGAGAAGTTTTCTCATTTTGCACTGAAATTAATGGACCAAAATGCTTCTGCAGCCGCCGTCAGCACCCCCTGCTGGAACCACACAGTAAAATACGTACAATTCCCATAGAAGAACTTTAGCTCCACCCTAAAACATACCCTACTTTATCATTAATTTTCCTCTAAATTGGACCATATTTTACTAAATGAACATCATGCTGTATTGAAGAAGGCTTGGAACTAAAGATTGAGACCAAGAATTCATGATGAGAGTGTTTACTGAGGTCAGAAATCAAGTGAGAATTCGGCTAATTTTCTGGAAGACTTCTTTTTGCAGCCAGTAGAGTCGCCCCCTGCTGGCCAAGAGAAAGAATGCATGTTTAAGCACTTTGCATTGGCCCTTATATTTCAGACATGATGTTCTTTTCTTTTATATAGTCTATGGTCCGTGGAGAAGTTGGATTTAAAGTTTGTCTTTAGTAAAACATTGGAACAGAAAACTTGTAAATCACAGCTAAATATGTAAATTGCCAGAAAGCTTCAGATGAATGAGAAAGCTGAGTATTTCTGAACGCTGTCTGGAAGTTTCTGAGTCATCCACTGCCACTTCGCCATCTGAAAACCCAGTCATTATGGGTAATATAAAGCTATACGTCACCTTTAAAGTGTGCTTCAAGCTGCACAGTGTGATTGTTCCTGTAAAACCTAAAGAAACTAGAAGCTGTTAGTTAAAAAAAAAAAAACCTTTCTCTGACTTTGTTGCAGTACCTTAAAATGCCCCAAATTTCCTCTGAAGGGTTTTGAAAGCAATAAAGGTGAGCCTGGCAGGGAACTTTGGGGGATTTGTAGGTTTCGCTTTCGGGCACAACAACATAAAAAAAACCCAAACAACGTGTGTGTGTGTGTGTGTGTGTCTTTAAGATTTCATGTTCATATTGTGGAAATTTACATGACGGAGCGGCGGAGAACAGAAAGAGAAAGGAGGGAGTGTGTGTGTGTATGTCTCAGCAGAGCAGAACTGACACCAATCTGTCAGACATCCCACACACACACACACACACACACACACACACACACACACACGCACACACACGCACACACACACACACACACACACACAAAACAATAATGAAGATAAAATGATGAGGAGGAGGAGGGAAAGAACAGAGAGAAGGAAGACGGGACAAATGGAGACAGACTGTCATTCACATGACAAATGATGTTTCCAGCCTGTAATTTTATTGCATTTCACCCCCTCCCTCCATCTCCCCCTCCCCTTAAACGAATGTAAATTAATCTATTTTACATGTTTTGCATGTTCGTTGCGGAGTCTTTGTGACTAGGATGATTAAAATAGCAGCTTTAAATTGTGGATTTACAGTAGATTTTAACATGAGGATAAAGGGATAAAGAGAGTCAGGAGAGTGCAAAGCAGAGGCTAATGTCAACATCATGTTATTCTCATTCAACATGTGATACAATCTTTGACAGAATAGCAACGTTCAACAGATTTTTTACTGCTATCAGACGATTGAATGGGCGAGTTTGTGGCTGTTTTGCCTGCTAGCAGGTGCAGCAGGTTGTTATCAGCTTATTCAATGTGCTGCTATATTAACCTGTATTGGTGATGGTGCCCTCTAGTGGCCGTAGTAATTATGAATGACACGAAGGTGGAAGTTAAGCTACAAAGTGTGAAAGCAAAGTGGGGAAGTAAGCGGACGTAGTATAATGCAGGAAAAATCAGGAGACCAGCGTTTGTGTCCCATTTGAAATCAAAAGTAAACTATGTTACTTGATGGAATGAAGGATGAAGCCATTTAGTTTAGCTTAGCTACCATAGGCTTCAAAAAAGGGAACTAAAAAACATACAGGACACCATAGGCTTCAAAAGGGGAACTAAAGAAATACATACAAGACACCATAGGCCTCAAAAAAGGGAACTAAGAAACATACATACAATACACCATTGGCTTCAAAAAAGGGAACTTCGAAAGGGAAGGTGTCTAGTTTTAAAATTAAATATCACAAGGTGTCCAGTATGGGTTGGCTACTGTGTTACCATCCTAAATTAACCAATTGCAACAAGCCCAACCTCTTGTTTGGGTGGGGCCCACACCCAGAAGAAAACTGTGAACTGAGGAACTTGTTGGTGCAGAGTCCAGCGCTGCTCATTGCATTTGGCTATCATTCTTTTAATAAATGGTAAACTGTATTCAGTTGTTTTGGGTCTTTTGTACAAACCAAGTTTAGAACAAAAGAACTTGTGCGACACGTTTTTATACCTATACGTTTGTAACCAACGTCAACAATGTCACATCCGTCTTCATAACTGATTAACTGTATGCATTTACTTGCACTCATTTTACTTTTTAAACAACCCTTTAAAACACCTAACCAGGTAGTTTGTTTTCCTTAACCTTAGAGAAGTTTTTTTGCCGAAGAAGACAGAAAGAAAACAGCATCCTTTTTCTGTGGCTAAACTGAGAAATGGGCTGACAACAACCTGGCAGTAGGCCCTCACTCACCCACACTGAAACGATGCTGATGAACTCCCATTCAACAGAGTCATAATGTTCCTAAGTATGCAATGTGAAATAATGTAAACACTGAATATCACATTCAAACTGTGGTGGGGAGCATTATTCACTCAGTTATTTTGGATTCAAAACACTAGAAAAAAAGATTTTCATTGAAAGGTGACGAAAGTTTGTGTTTCTGATGTGTGTTTGTTTTGTCTCCCTCCCGTTCTCTCTCCCCCTTTCTTCCCTTTACTTCCTCTAGACCCGACATTTCTCCCCTTTTCTCCTTCTCTCTGTCACCTCCTCTCTCCTTCTCCCTTCCAACATCCCTGTCCCCTTCTTCTTCCCTCTCATCGACCCCTCGTATCTTTCACTTTCCCTCCACCTTTGTTCTCTCCTTCCCTCCCCCTTTTCTCCTTCTCTCTGTCTTCCTCCCTCTGTCACCCTCTTCTCCTCTTTCTCTCCCCTTCTCTCTTCATCTCTTCCTCTTCCTCCCTTTATCACTGCCCTGTTTCTTTCCCCTCTCCTTCTCTCTGTAATCTCCTATCACCCATTTTCTTTCCTTACCTCCCCCCTTCTCCTCCTCTCTCCCTCTTTTTCTCCCTTCACCCTGCCCCATTTTTTTCTCCCTCTCCCTGTCACCTCCTAACCCCCATTTTCTCCTCTCCTCCCTCCCTACATCCCTGTTCCCTTTCTTCCTCCCTTTCTCTCCTTCTCTCTTCCTTTCCCCCCTATTCCTCCCTCTCATCACTCCTCGTCTTCCCCTCTCTCCTCCCCTTTTCTCTCCTTATCCCCCCTGTCTCCTCCTCTTTCTGTCACCTTCCTGCTCACACTCATCCTCTCTCCTACATCCCTGTTCCTTCTCTTCCTCCCTTTCTTCACCTCCCTCATCATCCCTTTGCTCCCCCTTTCTCTTCCATCTTTCTCATCCACCTTCTCTCTCACTCTTCCTCCCTTTATCACTGCCTTAATTTATTCTCTCTCTCACCCTTTTCTTTCCAGCTCACAGTTGTCCTTTCTCTCCTTCCCTCCCTGTACTCCCACTCTTCACCTCTCTCTCTCTCTCTCCCCCTCTTCCTCTTTCTTTAGCCCCCTCTTCTCCCTTTTCTCTCCCTCTTTCTCTTCCTCTTTCTCCCTTCATCCCTGCCCCATTTCTTTCTCCCTCTCTGTCACCTCCTAACCCCCATTTTCTCTCCTCCCCTCCCTCCCCCACTCACTCCCATCCTCTCCTCCCTCCCTACATCCCTGTTCCTTCTCTTCCTCCCTTTCTTCACCTCCCTCATTATCCCGTTGCTCCCCCCTTTCTCTTCCATCTTTCTCCTTCACCTTCTCTCTCCCTCTTCCTCCCTTTATCACTGCCTTAATTTATTCTCTCTCTCACCTTTTTTTTTCCAGCTCACAGTTGTCCTTTCTCTCCTTCCCTCCCTGTACTCCCACTCTTCACATCTCTCTCTCTCTCTCTCTTTCTCTCTCTCCCCCTCTTCCTCTTTCTTTAGCCCCCTCTTCTCCCTTTTCTCTCCCTCTTTCTCTTCCTCTTTCTCCCTTCATCCCTGCCCCATTTCTTTCTCCCTCTCTGTCACCTCCTAACCCCCATTTTCTCTCCTCCCCTCCCTCCCCCACTCACTCCCATCCTCTCCTCCCTCCCTACATCCCTGTTCCTTCTCTTCCTCCCTTTCTTCACCTCCCTCATTATCCCGTTGCTCCCCCCTTTCTCTTCCATCTTTCTCCTTCACCTTCTCTCTCCCTCTTCCTCCCTTTATCACTGCCTTAATTTATTTCTCTTTCTCTCTCTCACCTTTTTTTTTCCAGCTCACAGTTGTCCTTTCTCTCCTTCCCTCCCTGTACTCCCACTCTTCACCTCTCTCTCTCTCTCTCTCTCTCTCTCTCTCTCTCTCTCTCTCTCTCTCTCTCATTCTGTCTCTCGCCCCTCCAGGCTCTTGATTCTTCAGGTTTTCTTTGCGTCTCGTTTGTCTCATTGTTGCCGGTGACAGGCCTCCGCCCGCTCTGCATTCACATGTAAACTGTGTATGTTTGGGTGGAGGTGAGCGCCGCTGACAGCTCTCAGATCTAATGGAGCGTCTCTGTGGATATAAATATCGCTTCAATTCATTAAGAAACTGAGAGAGAGAGAATAAAACAGAGAGCGGCGGTTCCGTTACAGAAACGTTGAGATGAACAGCAGGGTGTCGTCATCTGTTTTAAAGCAGTCGAGCCAAATCTGGATTCAAATCCTCCGCAGCCTGTAACATAAATATGCACATATGCACTGTAGCTCAAATAAAAGTGACAAAAAAAGAATAAAACAGCAGGAAAATAAATATTGAAATCATTCACTCTGCCAGTTTCTGCTCATGAAAGTCAACATTTCCTGCAGATGTTTTACACTGGAGGCCTCTGGGGAGGAAAACGAGTTCTGCCCTCCTGAAACGCTGCAAGGCTTTTAATGTGAAACAGGAAGTCTCTAAAAATAGCCCGACATGTGAAAAATAAAGTAAATGTTACATCATGTCTGAGAATTAATGTTTAGTAACATAGCCATGATAAATCATGAATAGATCATTTTATTTTTTTTAGATTTTTTCAGAAAAAAATGAGACAAATTGAAACAATGTTAAATTTAAGAGATTAAAAGTTTAAAAAAAATATAAATAAATACATCAATTGTCAGATCGATAACTTGGGGATTAAAACGAATTGGTAAGATTTTGTAATATTTTTGAAAAATAATCACAGGGATGCCAGGATCAGTAAAATATGTGTCTGATTTGGCTACGCGATATGACACGGCGCATGCAGAGTTTATTTCTACGTCTGACTCCAAGCAGAAACTTTCTCCACAAGATATTCATCAGGCAGAAGAGCTAAAGTGCTACAGCTACACCACTTTCAATCTTGCGTAAAAAAGAGCCTGAGAAAAAGAGAGCGAAGGGAGCTGGGCACTAGCTGGAGTCAGGCAGGAAGACGCCGCTAGCAGGAAGCTTATGTCCCATAGACTGGATATAAATAATGGACGTAGTCACCTTGACGTGCGTTACATCGTTACACTCGTCGTCATCTTGCGTCGCCATCTTGTTTCCGATACGCGGAGCAGACCATATTTGGACTGTGGAGGAGGAGAGGGATCTGATCACTGACTACAGCCTCTCTACACCTCAACCTGACTGAGAGAAGCTAATGCTAATTCATGTTAGCATTAACTGGGATGTTAGTTTTGGCTAGCAAAAAAACAAAAACAAAAAGGACATTACTTACCTCAGAAAACTGAGCAGCGACTCCTTGGAGCGTCTGTTAGTCCAACCAAGCACTGAACAAGACATTTTTACTGAACAAAACATTCAAATAAACTATCATTAAGTGAAAATAAAGTGAAAGGGTCAAAGTTATGAGACCAAACCGCTAAACGTCCTCTTTTCTATCTATATAACGTTATATATAACTTTATTGACACGTTGCCGTGGATACGCATTGCTCTGCTTCTCTCCTGATGACGTCTCGCCTTGTTAGTGACCTGCCAATCAAAGGTTGCCCCGCCCCAAATCATACGATTCTTTATCTTCTATTTTCTTCTAAATGGGGCCATTATTAGAACTATTGACATCAAACTGTCTTGAAGAAGATTTTTTACTTGTCCTGAAAAAAAATTCTGAGGTAATAAATCAAGTGAGACGTTTTCAAATTTTGCACTGAAATGAATGGGCAGATTTTTTTTGCAGCCAAACTTAGCGCCCCCTGCTGGAATTTTCGGTAGAATGCAGCTTAAGGCACTTCCTGGTTTGACTCCCTGCTCAGACCAGGAGGTTGCCGCCTGGTATGCCCACACTTTTGCCAACCGGAGACCAAAGAGCCGTGGATAACTGCGATAACTCAGAGAAGCAGCGTCATACATGGGTATGTATTACATTCTCGTCTGAAAAGTCTCACCAAGTTGGCAGCAGAGGTTTGCTGGGGATCACAGAGGTTTGAGCTGCAGCGTCTAACTGACGTGTTGTGCTGTATCGCTGCATGTCAGAGGTGTTTCAGCTCTGTAACATTATTAAATGTGTGTTTATTTCTGAACCAGACCTGACACATTCAGGGAGTAAAACATGAAAGTGATGAGAGACAGTGATCCAGGGACTAAAGTGCAACCTGCCAGCAATACACCTGTAATGAACAGAGTCTTTCTGCAGCACTGATGTGATGATGATGGGCTGTTGTTGCACTCCAACTCATGCTGTAATCACATGTAATGTGGGGGACCGAGGCGGGAAAAACACTGGAAATCAGAGGGGGGAATGAGCGCCTTCGTTTTGGAGACTCCCTGCTGATCGACAGCAGCTCCACTGATGTGACGCTCCAGCAGGAGGTGAGTCACATTCCCTCTCAGCCTTTTGTTTCTCACAAAACCAACACACACACACACTTTCACACACAGAGCAGAAATAACAGCGACACAACAGAACCGAGCGACAAGCAATGAAATAAGATCAGACTGTACAAGAACTTCTAAAAAACAACAAGCACACAAATAACTCCCCACTTTCTCTTTAAATGTAACCTTATTTCCCTTCAAATTTACAGAGAAAAAAAAACTTTTTTTTTCTTTTGTGTGACTCATCCGAAGAAGCAGGTCTGTGCAGCTTCTCTCAGCTCTTTGGAGGTTACGATTCCTTGTGTGTCCTGTCTTATTTCTTCTCCGCGTGATTGAAACGTTCCTTTGAACTCGGCTATAAAAAAAAAAAAAAGAAAAAAGCAAGGCGTCTCTGTAACTGCGGGGAAACAGAAAAAAATGATTCCTGCAGGAGGGTTTGAACCTCACATTCACAGGGACGATCCAGGGCCTTAAACGTGCAGGGTGTAAATTCGTCCTTTGACTGCTAATAAAACACGTTTGACTGCAACAATACGGGGCTTTGATGTGTTTTAGTTCATGTGTCAGTGAGGAAAGGTCAGGGTTGGACATGACAAGTGTCAAAAATTGCCTCTGGGGGACAATAAAACATAAGAACCCTGAACCGATGACTGACTGACTGACAGACAGACAGACATGTGCAGACAGACGGGTCCTTTCATGGCTTCATAGTGTCCATCAGACCTTCCTGTGCTGGAGGACTGATGCAACAGGCAGAAATACCATCAAACACACACTGACACTTCACATGTGCATGAATGCAGTAAAAAAAGGAGACACGTATTATGTGTTTTTACTCTGCCGGGTGGTGAGAAAGGCATCACACACACCCTCACACACCTTTAACCTGTAACAGTGCAGATACATGTGTGTGTTTTATAAGGAAGCAGAGAATAAAAAAGAAGCTGGTTCTCTGTTCTGTCTCCGCAGGCTCTCCTCGCACTCTGTTCATCTGTCACAGTTTGTGTTTGATGTGTCGATGACAGGCGTCTGTTTGAGGGAAGAGACTGTAACTGTCACATGTAACTGCTCAGAGGTTAACTTTCAACATCTCCGAGACTGTGAAAGGTTCGAATTATTTACACTCAACCTGCAGCGATCGCCAAACC
>NC_081538.1:25955592-25968092 GCF_030273125.1 Centropristis striata | reverse complement strand
AAACGAGAGCATCATTGTGGAACAGAATGCAGCATAAAATAAAGTGAATAATGTTTTTTTTTCTATGTTTTCTATCTTGTTTTCATAAGTACTGGAAGCCAAAATCTCACCCAGCCATAAAACTCAGAGGTACTTTATTTTATGCAGATTTGACCATTTAATTTAAACTTAATCAACTTTACAGCTGTTAAAATATTTAAGTGTTCTGCCGTCTGTGGTTCACACTGAGCAGTTAATAAGTCAACAGTGTTGTGTCACACATGTTGAGGTGAACTTTGACATGAACAACATGTTTCACACAGGATCAGGATCTATAATGTGCAGCAGCGCATGCTACACTAAAGCTGAACTCATCAGTCTAAGAGTCATGCTGTCAAGTAAATAAATTAAATTGTGGAGTTTATTGACTGCATGTGTTTGTTCCTTTAAATGTGAAGTCATTCCTCTGGAGTTTCCTCCCATCAGAAGTAAAGAAGCTGCCAGAGATTACAACACGACATCAGACTGTCAGAGAGGAAAGTATTTAGCTTTGGACACATGAATCCCAAAAGGCTCCGTGGGAGGAACTTCTGCAGCAGTTTGCATGATTGTGAAACATACATGCATCGTTTCTGCTTCAGCCAGAGCTTCAATAAAACAGATGCAAAGTTCACCAGCATGCATCATTAAATAAAAGAGGTATTAATGAGCGGTGTAACGACTGTGTTGCAGATTTTAAATATTGTTTAATTGCCCAAAGAATTTATATAACACTGTATCATGACAAAACCTGATAATTTACACCCCTTGTATTAATGATGTTTGTCCAATCCTTTTGCACAAACTGTTTCCATTGTTTTCCCATTCTTGTGAAGCTATAATTAACTTTGCAGGTTGCATAACATATAATTCATTATTTAATTGCATCAACTGTAAATGCAAAGTATGCAAAATGCATTTTATGTGCATAGAAAATTTGTTGAGATGTTTTAAGAGAGAGGGAAAAAAATATCTGTGGAACTAAAATGTTTGCGTCTGCATCCCATTTTTTATTTTTAATAAAAATTGCTATAAAAAGTTATCCGAAAGTACCTGTGTTGCTTAAGACATTGGATAAGGCTACATGACTAGTTCACATAAAAACAGGAAAATAAATAAATAATTATAATAATAAAACATAAAAACAAGCAAACACCCTCCACCCATTAAAAACAAAACACAAACTGAGGAAAAGCCATCTCAACGTTGAGCACTGAGGAAATACTAGAGGCAGGTTAAAAATGTATTAGATAAAATAAATAAAAAATAAAGTAAGTAAGATAAAATTAAAAACAAAAGTAAATAATAATAATAATAATAATAATAATAAAGCTAGATAAAAAAACGATAAAAAAAAATAATTAAAAGTAAATTATGATAAAATATATAAAAATAAACTAATAAATAATAGCAAATAAATATAAATAAATAAATAAATAAAAGAGAAGATGTTGTAACACTAAGATGCATGAGCAGAAAAATATTTAAAAATGGTTCAAGTAAAAGCCAAATTAAAAAGATAAGTCTTAAGTTTGCTCTTGAGCCAAACTCCATTTAAAAAAGTGTAAATTTCAGTCCTTCGTGGGAACTTGCATATATTGTTCATAAAAATATATATAAGAAATTCCGACGTAGCTAAATCAGTTATCAGGAAGCAGAGACCTGTTTTGGTGAAATATAAACTTTATTCCGCCCAAAATTGTGGATTATAATCAATTCGCTAAATTTGACTCAGGACTCGAAGTAACACCTGAACCAGCAGTTGGCTTCTCTTGTTTTAAAATAAGAGCTGCTTAATGAATTTAATTGATGCCGAAAAGAAGTATGGCCCTCAACGGTTCAAAAAAATATAATATTGCTGCATATTATTGTTTTTATAAGGACGCAGCTGGGTTTACAACAACAATCTGCAGATTTCTGGACGCAGATTTTTGACGCAGAACAAACGTTAAGTAATCTGGTGTTCGAAGGTTTAAAAACCAGTAAAACACTCAGAGTGTCGCATATAAATTAGTTTAAAGTGTTTAAAGTGTCAAACTTACATTGTTGAGTTTCAGTCAGCGTGTCTTCCTGCTGCGGCACCAAACAGATCAGACTGAATCATAGACTGTACATATAGACTGAATGAGCCTCAAACAGAAACAGAGAAAGTAAAAACACCGGAGGATATACCACAACATCCGGCCGGGGCCTTCAAAGTAAGAGCGCCGAGGAACACGCTTCCGGTCCATTTTTTTCGGTCAGTTTATGTTCTTCGTCTATATTTTCATACTTTAAAAAGAAAATACAATAAGTAAATATATTATTATTATTATTATTATTATTATTATTACATACAATTTTATTTTTTAATTTTTTTAATTTTCCTTTTTCTTATTTTTCAACACTCAATATTGTTGATATGTTTGCTTGGTTGTATTGCCATTGTTACTGTGTGTGTTTGTTTGTTTGTTTGTTATGCTACACTATCATTTTATTTTCTTTGTTGCTGTTGCTAATATTGCCCAACTGATGCTTGCCACACCTGCTTGTTTGTTTGTTTTAAACTAAATGGAAAAATCAATAAAAAATTAAATACATCTAGTCATTATTGTCGAAAGAGGGACCATTTTTGCTGTTCGGTATCTACTTTTAATAAATATATATCGGTACTCGGTTAAATTTAACGATTCTTTTACATTCTTATCAGAGTGTTTTTCGTTTTGTTCAATTATTTTTGTTTTTACTTGTGTATATGTGACCGTGTACATATGCATATATGTTCAAGAGGAAAAAAAAGGAAAAGTCAAATTGTATTTCTGTGATTGGAAGCATTGTATTCTATAATTTTTCCAATATATATTTTTATTTTTATTTTTTAAATTACATTTTATCACATTTAATCTTTTTAATTAAAAACATTGGGATGTTATTATACATTTTGTGGACCCCAGGATGAGTATTTCCTAACTTTGGAGTGGCTAACTGGGATCCCAAAATTAAAAAAAAAAAACTTTACTTAAGCCCTTCAATTTTAAAAGGCAATCTTTTAACTTAGCATTAAACATCTTGACAAAATTAAATTATACAACTTTTGAAACATCCTGTCATCTCCAAATTTACACAAAATTTACACAATAAAACAACTTTATTATTCTTCCAGTACTTCTATGTTTCCAAGTATCAATTACTTTGTGGTAATTTTAATAAACACAAAGTTATTAATTAATTAATTAATGCCCATGATTTTGTGCATACAGAACCTCATACACATAGCTTACTGGTGCTTATTTGCTTAAAAGATACAATTATAATATAAGTAATCAAATTACCAAAAACAAACTGACACATAGTGAAACACTTTGGTTTGGTGAGACATTTCATAATCCCAATTTTTTGTTTAGAAGGATTATCCAAACATGAACAATACAATGTGAGCTTTTATTTTGAAGGCGGCACTGACAGGCTCCCTCCTGCAGCGTCACATGTCAGAGTTTAGTGTTTGAGTGTGAGGCAGCAGAAAGGGGGTTTCCCCCTTCTTCAGTCTGTGATATGGGGTCAAACAGAGGACAGGAGGAGGAGGAGGAGGAGGAGAAGAGGAGGAGAGGAGGAGGAGGTGCTTCTCCCCCAGACTGCAGAGCTGCCAGAAACACTGACAGCCACAGAGCTGTTTAAACACAATAAATATCACTGTCGACTGTAAATAAAGACTCCCTGTTAGGCTCCACTGCATTACTAATTTCTAGTTACACAGTAGCAGGACTTTAAAAGCAGAGAAATCACTGCTGGGAGGCTTTAGACAGAAGCTGTTTTCCCCTTTTTCCAGTTTATGCTAAGCTAAGATCACTGTAGCTTTGTTAATTATTTATTTTCTTTGCACAATAAAACAAGAAACACAACAACAGGAAAAAAGAAGTAAGTTGTGTATCTGAGATTAAAAACCCCTAAAGGCTTACAGAAAAAAATACAACGAATGCAAATATAAGAAACAAAGAATGAATTAATATTAATATAAGTATCTAATTAATTAAAATAAATTAAAAAATTTCCAGAAGACTAAATTTGTTCAGTTAATTTTTTCTAAGAATAATGACATAATAATCTCTTTAATTCAGACAAAAAAGGGCAAATTTTCCCCCTAAGTGAATAGAAAAACGTTTTGTGAGTTTAAACCTAATGAAATTAAATAAAAATTACATAAAATAAATAAAAATAGAACATTTTCATATATAATTACCCGAAAGCAGTAAATTTACAGCATCTATGCTAATAAAAACAACCTTTTTAAGATCTTTCTTTCAACTGAGTGATTAAATAATAGACTAATCTTTCACCTCTTGACAAGAATATTAAAATAATCCCATGTATTTTACCTTAATTCAGCTACAAAAAATGATGTCACCACACCTAAATACATTTTTATGCAAACTGTTCATTGCACCTTATTTGTTTCACGGCATCAATATTTTTATACTGTATATTCATATTTATTCTGCACTGGAATACTACTCCATAATACATACTCCTTCTTTAGACACTTTATTTTTTTTATTGTATTTTATTGCTTGAAGTATACCTAGGTTGTTGTTTTTATTTAATTGTGTTGTTATCATCTCTGTGTGTAATGCTGCTGCTATTCTGTAATTTATGGGATAAATAAAGTCTATCTATCTATCTATTTTTTAAAAAGGAAGAAAACAAGACAATAATGATGAAATATGAAATAAAACACACATGAAAACACATTTTTTTGGTTTTAATTTCACCTTTAATAGATGCAGCCCGCCTCGTGTGAAGGGAAAGGCCACATTTGGTAACGATTCAAAGAGAAACCACAAGATACGGACACAAATAAACCTGCCTCGAGTGAATGTTCGTCTGCAACATGTGATGAAAGCGTCTGTTTCTCCTGCAGGTTTTGTTTTCTGTCAAACTTTTAAAAGGCACTGCTGACGTCTGAGCTCTCAGACCTGAACTCAAAACCCACAATTCAACTAAATCTTGCAACAAATAAAGGTTTCTATTGACTGTAATCTTCAGTGAACTGATAAAAGAAGGTTTGTATCTTTTTTTTGTGTCCTTTCCTGGACAGTTATATTAGATTTTGCAGCTCAGGTCTGAAATTGAAAACCCATGACATTTTATTTTCTTCCTCAAGTGTTAAAACAAACAGAGTGGACTTTGTGTTTCGGAGCTCATCATGTGAGAATAACCTGATCGGCTCTCTATAAAAACAACAAATAAAAACCAGCATAAGTGGAAAGAAAACAATGTCAGTAAATGGCAGAAGAGCTACACACAGATCTTTGGCATTTAACAGTTACAGATTCTGGATGTTCAGACAAAGACACAGGCAGCAAATCGGACAAAAATGTGCAGAAATTAAAGCTGATTGATCAGTTAACTAATTAAAGATGAGCATGAGGTCCATTGAGCAGCTGTTCTGGAGCTTTCTATCATATTAAATGATTACATGACATCAAGAATGACTTTTAAGCTGCAGCTTTTGGATGATAAGTCTTTAAAAGTTCTCAAAAAAGATGGAAACAAAGCTCTCTTAAGGCCATTTCATCTGCTGATGAAGATCATGCACAAATGATCAAAAGCTCCAAAACAGTGCTGAGAATTAACTCAATTAAGTAGCTACAAATATTTTTAAAAAGTGATGTAAATGTGTGATTTTTAAAACCACAACAAAGTGAATAAAAGTTACTATATGTAGTATAACTCCAGCTGTTCTTTTACACCTTATAATAATTTACAGACAGATACAAAGTGAATTTTCGGTGTAAATAAAACAATGTTTCTTTCCTTTTTTGTCAGAATTTGTGCACTGGAAGCTCTGGAAAATTGTCGTAAGTAGACCTTGATGATTTACTGTTATAAAAGACAAAGAAAACCAGAAAAACTCACATTTAAGAGGCTGAATTTAGATAATTTCGGCCTTTAAAATGACAGAAAAAGGCAGAAAATATCCGTAAAGGCTCTGCAGAGCCAACAGAAACATATTGAAACTTCTTGTTTTGTCCAAAAAAAACAGTTTCAAATCAACAATATGCAATTTATCAACATTTAAAACAAAGAAAAGCACATTTGAGAAGCTGGAATTGGCTTTCTTTTTGCTTGAAAAATATTTGTTTCATAAATTAAATAATTCATAAATTCATTTTTGGGTCTATAAAATGCCAGAAATAGTGAACAATGTTCATTCCAGTTTCTCAAAGTGACGGTGATGCATTTAAATAACTTGTTTTGTCCAAAAATAATTGTTTTAATATGATATAAAACAGAGAAAAGCAGGAAATAGTCATATTTGATTGGCAGAAAACAGAATATTCTGCTATTTTTGCATGAAAAAATAGTTAATTTATCGATTTTTCTGTTGATTGACATATCAATTAAAGTCCAAGAGTGGAATTAAAACCACAAAAATCAAAAGAAAAAAGTTGAATTTCTCTACATTCAGTGATATTAGAATGTCAAGAGAAATTATTAAGAGACACTTTAGATATTAATAATTGCACTTCCATAAAGTTTGGGAACTTTTGAGAGACTTTCCAGAGCTTTCAGTCACGTTTAATGGCCTTTATCAGCAGTTAGACTTTGCTCAGGTGATTTATTGAGCAGATAATCAGCATTAAATGGTGTAAAAAGACAACTGGAGATAAACTAGATATGATAAACTATCTGAATATTTGGAATTTTTTAGTCAAAAGTCTGAAGTCTGCTCGCTCTGTGACTCTATTCATGATTAAACAGCCTTAAAACAAGATCTCTGAATACACAGAAGGTATTAAATATAAACTCTTCATTCTTTAACTCTACTGGCCCAAAAAGCTTTTCATAATAGATAGCCATATTTATATTACAAGCAGATCTGACAGCATTTGAAAAGCAGATGTTTTCACCCATTTTCACTCCAAGAATTAACTTCCAAATGGCGTCTGAGCTGCAGTTTTATCTGCAAAAACTCAAATTAATACAAACATGCGAGATTCAACCAAACGTTTCACAGTCTACAGCTAAACTCAAGACATACGGAAGCTCGTTGAGACCAAAAAATAAAACTTCCTTTTGTTAAAAAAAAAAACAATAAAACAACAATAAAAAAAAAAAAAACATAATCATGAGTGGAGCTTAATGAGATCTTTCAAAATAAGAGTATAGTGAATTAGAGGACAGAGTGTTTAAGAGAACAAAAAAGAAGAAAAAAATTAAAAATAAAACCCGTCTTCCCTGAATTCAAAGTTAAAGTGCCCAAAATTAACTGATACGACTCGTCTGGTAATGATGGTGTGTTTTAACAGCTAAAGTTGTTTATCAGATACACAAACAACAAAAACAACAACAACAATAACAACAACATGGCTTTAAGGTTTGTTAACTGTTTCCATGCAGACTTTCGTATCATTTTAATTATAAAATACGGAAGCAAAAAAAAGGCTAAAATAGTTTGAGTTTTAAAAGTGACTGAATGCCTGATTTATTTGATTTTATTTAGTTTAGTTTAATATTACAGTTACAGTCAATTTCAAGTTTTGCTAATTATGGGTAGCAAAAAGTGATTTCTTTTAACTTTTGGAGACTGAATTTCACCAGTTTAAGCAACTTGATTTTATGTCTTGACTTGAATTTTCTATCAAAATCTATGAAATATAAAATAAAATATATATAAAATATAACTTCAGTTCAACAAGTATGTGTTACTTTGTTTATATTTCCATGTTCAATTAATCTTAATTGTCTCAATAAATTGATTAATTGTTATGTCTATTAAATATCAGAAAATAGTGGAAAAATGTGTCCAAAGCCAGTGTAATATGATATACAATAGGAAAAAAGCAGAAAATCACTATATTTGAGAGTCTGAAAACAGCTTTTCTGCTATTTTTGTAAAAAAAAAAAAAAAAAAAAAAAAAAAAAAGAACCTTTAACAATTAATTGATCTTTTTACTCCTGATCAACAAGTTTTGTAAAGTTTAAGACTAAAACCTACATAAAGTTTTTTTTTAAAGTTACCAAATTATTTTATCTTAATTCGGTGGTCTTTAATGTCAAGAGGAAGTATTCAGATATACTATAAATGTTATTATTGCACTTTCATAAAGTTTGGGTATTTTTGAGAGACAGTTTTTAAAAAAAATAATGCTGAAAATTGTAGCAGAAAAGGCCAAAATGTCATGACTTTTTGTCAAAAAACGCTTGATCCTACATCTCCCATAATGCAACACAACTACGTCTTCTAATAGACTGTCTTTGCGTCCTAAATGCCCCTTAAGATGCACAGAATTATAAAGTACTTTAGTGCCTTTAAATGTCACAATCAGGCATCCAGCTGCTTGTAAGACTCAAACTTTTCTGACCTCTTATTTTATTTGCTTCCATAACATTAACCCAGTGTTTGATAGTAGAATAAACAAGGGTTAAAACCCCTTTAAATAAAACTCTAAACTATGTATGTTCAGGCCTCTAATATATATATATATATTTTTGCTCCAGGCAACACCACAAAAATATCTTTGGTTATAACAAAAAAATAATAAAATCTATAAGAAAGTTTGACACAGAAATGAGAGAATAGTTGCAGTATGTGTCCACTAGGTGGCGGTATTGTACAACAGTCAGTCAGTTTGACTTCATTCAGTACCTGCAGCTCAAACAATGAAGCTTTTTAATCACTTTTTATACATTTAAATAGTCTGATTTGAAGTTTTATTTGCCTAAATGATTGTCTTTGATTATCTTTACTTGTTTATCTGATGTTTCCTCAAATATCTGAGCAATGCCGGTTTAAATAAAGCAAAAAAACACAGATTTTTCTGCAAAACTACACTGAAAAACAAGCCTCTTTGGTTTCTAAGCCATAAAAGATAAGTTGTATACACTAAAACAACATTGCATATATATATTTAAGGCAGCTATTTACTTGCAAAACCTTTTCGTGAACCCTTTCTGCGCAATAAAACTTGTTTTTTGCACCTTCTTTCGCACTTGCTGATGCATATCTCTCGTCAATTTCACTCTTTTCTTTATGCCGCCATGCTTTCGCTCTTTCCTCGTTTCCCTCTTTAGTGTTTTTCTCCTTTTATCCACCAAAATAAAAGCTGAAACGCTGGAGGTCAAGGCTTTAACTTGAGATAAGAGCGCAGAAACACATGATGAATGCCTGCAGACAGACAGACAGGAGAACGACACAATGCCGCTCTTTTTTTTCTCTGCAGCTATCAGCACTTACAGGCCTCCTGTTCTCTCTCAGCTGTGGATTATCGGAGCTTTCATTAATGCAAACAGCGAACAAGCAGTTAATCACGGTGACTCGTGGTTTGAGGGAAATCCCATCAAGGTCCTCAGGGTTACAGTCACACTGCTTTCAGGACAGTCTTTACCATTTCTATCTGTTTTTCTGCCTTTCTCTTGCCTTAATGTTTCTATTCTACTTCCTCTAAACTGCTCAAGTCAACTTACAGAAACCAGTCACTCCTCCCGCCTCCGACCTCACGGGGTCAGAGGTCAGGGCTCTATCCAAACTCCGCTGGTGGCGTGAAAATGCAACCAAGCGCTTTAAATCCAACCAGTTCATTCGTGTCATCCTCACTCGTCATGACAAAACAATCTTTACACGACCAAAACTAAACTCCTTCCTTCTAATGTTTCAGTAGAAACCTTCACTCTTTAACTAACGATTCTGTTTTCAGTCACGTTAAAACAAAAATTCACCTCTTTTTCTATTTCTTCCATCTACAACATTCAGTTTCAGACCGACTTTCTATGGAGTCTAGAGTGTGCCAATAATAATAAAATGTAAAAAGAATATTTAAAACAAAACAATACATGTATGAATTAAGAAACAAAAAACTAAATAAATATAAATAAAAACTAAAAAATAAAATCATGAAAAATGAGTTAATGGATTTGATACATTTTGCTGCTAATTTGCTTCGAAAATTCAGTAGAAAAATAGCATTTTTTATTTTTATTATTTCTTTACTGAACTAACTGAACTAAATTGAATTATTAATAATTAATTTGAAAGAGAAAAAGAGGAAAAATTATTATTAATTAATTGATAAATGTAAAGTAAATTTTTATTTGCACCAAGCATGTTTGGAAATGGTGCAAATTTATTAATAATTAATTAATTAATATATATTTAGATATATTTTAATGTTGCCCTTAATGACCTCATGTTCGGTATTTTGTTGTTTTAATTGCCATCTTTATGTTCTATTTAAAGCAAAAAAAAAAGAGAAAAAATGTAGCACAAAAAAATAATAAAGTAAAATCCTTTGGCACACTCAAGACTCCATACCTGCAGACTACTTGTTCCTTTCTCACTTCACCAATATTTCTTAACTAATCAACACATAATCAAGCAGAATGCAACGATTATAAGAACTTCTTAAACTCTAAATGATCTGTTGTTCCTGTCGTGTGTTTGAATCTACAGCTGATAAACTATTCTCTGCGTCTGTGTCAACGACCAGATTGATGCTCCGCCTCTGTACAAACAAAAACAAACTAAAATACAGGACTTTTTTTTTTTTTGTTCCATGAAAACAAAATAAAACAATAAAAAGCTTCACCCATATAAATTAAGAGAAAAAAAATATGTACAGACCTTTTTAAAACAAACAACATTAAATAAAACTCTAACTCAACATATGGCCTCGAGTCTTTCACAAGTTTAAAAGGAGGAAAAAGGGAGAAAAATAAAAGATAAATTATGTGACAGCAGGACAGAGTAAGAGAAGAAGAGAAGAAGAAGAGAGGATGAATGAATGATGAATATGGCACAGTGAAGTGGATCTTTGGTGCGAGCAGGCAGCGGTTTGAAGTCTTTATTCCAGGCTGAAACAAACTCCAGCAGCCGGTTTTTGTCTCTTCATCCTTTGCTTGTTGTCTGTCAGTTTATTTTCTTTAAATCATCCTTCGTTCTGTCCGTTTCATCCCTTCTTCCAGGCGCAGGAACTTCTCTCTTCTCTCTCTCACACTTTATTCCTCCTGCTCCGAGGAGGTCAAAACACAAAAAATATATCCTCCTCCTGCTGTTCCTCCTCCGTGCCTCTAGGGGGCAGTAGTCCTGTTCTGGAGGAGGCGGATCCTCTAAGAGTGACCCCTGACCTCCCGCAGCGCCTCCTGCAGTCTCTGGCGGTACGACTCGTAGCGGCGAATCACCGCCACCTTCTGCTCGTCCTCCTCTTTGTCCAGAATCCGCAGGAAGTTACGCAGCTCGGGGATGGAGAAGGCATCCCACTGGGAAAAGGAGCAAAAATACTTGATTTATTCTGCACATTTTAGGGGGTTTTTTGCATCTATTTTGGATGATTTTGCACATGTTTATGGAGGGGATTTAAACGTATAGTACTTTATTGGAGAGTAAAGAAAAAGGAAAGATGGAAAATAAAGGGAATGTGAGGAAGTAGAAAAAATAAGGGAATGGGAAGAAAAGGAAGACACAAAATGACCAAAAAATACACAGAATTACAAAAAAAAGACAAAATTATTTTTAAAAAAGACACAAAATGACAGAAAAAAAACCTAAATTACTTAAAGAAGAAACAAAATGACCAAAAAAAGACACATTATTACCAAAAAAGACACAAAATAATGTTAAAAAGTTATTTTAAAAAGACATAAAATTATTTAAAAAAAGACAAAATTATTTAAAAAAGACACAAAATTACCCCAAAAATTCGGAAAACTGACAAAAAAAAAGACCTTTTTCAATGATAAAAATACTCAGGATCATTTTAATTTACCATCTAATCTCACAAAATGATGGCAAGTAAGTCAAAATTGTGATTTATTTTTATTTCATGTAGACTTAAATAAAATAAAAAACATATAAAGTATAATATGAAATTAACTTGCTATCTCATCTCGTGATTTTTACTCATTATCTCAACATTTTGACCCAATAAATCAAATTTCATGATTGAACCTTCCTCTGTTTTTCCACCTTTTCCTGGCAGATCTGGGCTTCCAAATAAAGGAGTAAAGGAGGAGGAAAAGGAGAAGGAAAAGGGATAAGAGATATGGGGAAAAAAAACTATAATGAAAGAGAAAAATAAAAAATTATGGAAGGAAAAAGGAGGAGGACTAAGTATGAAGTGAGCCCAGAAGAAGAGGATAAATAAAGTAATAAATGAGTGTAGAGGTGGAGGTGCAGTGTTACCATGACTTCTCCCGTCTGTTGTTCTCTCAGAACGAAGCTGAGCGTGTCGGTGTCGGGTCCCCGCCACCAGACGAAGAAACAACGGCTGCTCGCCATCCGCCAGCTTACACACATACACTGCAGGAGGACACACACACACACACACACACAGATTAATTTAGGCAGTGCAGAATATGTGCGGTCCTTCCAGCCACATGCATGCAGGCATCACTGCGGTCGCTGCAGTTGCATTTTGTGTGTGTGCATATAAACATGGCTGGCAGAGGATGAAGGGATGGGTGCGGCACATTAACGACCACAGTCATTTACAAAAACAGACAGAGGGGAG